>NW_017137285.1:62291-71701 GCF_001652005.2 Ceratina calcarata | reverse complement strand
ATATATATATATATATATATTTATTTATTCATTTATTTTATATATATATATAATTTAATATATACAACACGCAGTAATTTCGATCGTCTTCGCCCGACCAGTTCCTTCAGCAGGATTACTCCCTTTTCATTCTTCTTCTTCTTCTTTTTTCTTTTTCTTTTTTACTTTCTATCTCTTTAGCGAGCATTTAATTTTTCCTATAACACATATCGAGGAGAACTCGTTGGACAAGACGATCATTCTTTGTAAGTGAAAACACGATCGCACGCATATGGAAATAATGAAGGAGTGTATGTGCAGAATTCGGAAATGTTTCGTCAACGGGTGACGGATACCGGGCTCGATAGTCGCTTCAATTTTTCATCCTCCCTTCCCTTTCTTTCTTTCTTTCTTTCATTCATCGTTCCCCATTACTTTTACCTTAATAACTCGTCTGTACGACCGCCGTGGACACCTACGTTCGTAAACATTGTTTTCTGTGAGTGTCGTGTATCGTGTGAGTCTGTGCATACGTCTAATTACGAGTGTACAATCATCAGTTTTTCTCATTCAATGATAATAACCGAGCTAAGCAAACATTTATTCATACAAAAGTACAAACAACACTTATTGTCGACGGGAATGATAATGAAATCGCGAGACGTCGCTACGTCGAAATTCATCTGTATATGCCGTCTTACGGATTGATCACCCCCAGCCGTGTCTCGTGATTCTCAGTTTTTTCTTTTCTCATTAACGACAAACGACGCAACCTTCGAACGAACAGATAACGCATCGTTCGCGCGCACTCTCATGATCGATAATTAATTCACGCGACTCGTTTGCTACAAGAATAGGATACTCGTAACGTTATTTTCCTCGCCAGTTAACGGCTCTTCCGCGATGAATATTCCGTCGCGGCCTGTCGACGAATACGATTTTCCCTTTTTTTGCGAGTCCTTCTCGGACAGACGCAAAGGTGTAAAGCTATTAAATTATCCAGCCTGCTAACGGCGTATCTGTCTGTCGCTTGTCGCGTGAAAGAAAAAAGGATTATCGACCGTGAGAGTCGGTTGGCGATGCGAGAACCGGCGTCGGAACGACTGCGTTAGAAAAAGGAAAAATCGGCGACTTCGGGTCCCTTGTGATCTCGTTAAAGCGTAACGCTTGCAGACGCTGTTTCCGCCGTGAACGAAGGGGAATGACAAGGCCTGGCTTCGCTTCGAGGAGACTGCGATATTAATGAACTTTTATCGAACATTTTCATCGATTAAGCGATTCGTACGAAGAGCTCGGTATCAAAAAGTCGTAATTTCTCAACCAGAAATCAAATGTCGTTTGGTCTCAGGTCTTCAATGAAGTCGTAATATGAGTGCGTACCATTTACAAAAGTTCTTGTTATAAAACTGTATCTAGTAGAAAATTTCGATAGTCGATAAATGCTTCCAGCTTTCTCGCAACCTCTCAAGGTACGAAGATACACTGTGGATGGACGTAGTTGCTAAAGTGAAAATGCTTCACCACTGTACTGCGTTAACTCTTCATTTCTGTGTTTTTAAAAATCTTATTTGTGTATATTTCGATCTTTCTATATTATTTCACGAATGTCTGAAATATAGCAGTCACTAAAAAAACTAGTGCTTTCTAAAGTGAAAGCATGTTGTAAAAATCTCGCTTGAAATTTAAAACTCTTTTAAATGAAAGAATCGTGGCTTTAAATAGGTACTTCCTAAAACGTGACACATCAGAGGATTAAAAGACTATTATTATTATAATTTGATTAGTCGTTGGATTTTAAATTGAGCGTGTATAGTGATTGACACCGCGTAGAAAAAATAGCCGTATAACGAGCCAGTGCCCGTGTTGAAAAGATTGGAATATAAAAGTAGAATACGTACTCCTCGTATTCGGATCACTAGTTCATTTGAAATCGTATAAATAATACTGTCCTTTTCTGGCAAAAACCGTTCAAATCATAAAACGATTACGTGTGTGTGCGTGTACGTGTGAGTGTCCGGATAAAAGGATAGGCTGCGAATGAAAACTACGTCGTGGAATGTGTTCGTTTTGTCTTCGAACGTGGTAACGGCGTGATATTATATACTCGTTTGCGTGTGCACGTAAAAATGATTTCTCACAGAAACATTCAACCGATGCGACGAGCTGAAAGAGCCAAGGCATCTAAAGGTTTCTAAAAAAAATACGTCAGTCAATTCGGCGTGTTTCAAAGGGGAAACACGGTTTCATTTATGTATACACTCGTTTGTTACCGTGTAGCGCGTTCAATTCATTAAAAATATTGTTGGAAGTTCAGTTTTCGAAAAAGTTCACAGCGAAATAGAGGAACAGAAAGGTAAACGGTGAATTATAAAACCGTGAGAATTTCTGTTTACAGTGCATACGCAATTCATCGTACAATATTTTTTTGTTTTATGATTTTTCCCCCATGTGTTTTTTCTCAACGTTCGTGGGTCTTTTAGAAAAAATTCGATACTACAAAATTTGATTTGTTCACGCTAGCGTATATGAGACTCTTTTGTTTTTCAATCGCCACGAAAAACGGTGCGTCTCCGCGTTTCGTACCGCTTAATTAGATCTGTTAGTAATAACTGCTAGACGTTGGGTACAACGCGAGGCGGTAATCGTAGCGGTAGTCTCTGTCTCGATCGGCATTCTCTCTCGCAGGAAACTCGATTACATGGATTCACCTAGAGTAGAACGGTACAATTTGAGAACAGCTCGCAAACGCGCATTACCTAACAACGATACATTAGCGATATTCCGACCCAATAATTTATCGAGGACGTCATCATGTTTGTTTAATAAGTCCTAAGATTCCATTATTTTTTCTCCCATTGGGAAATCTATGTTTGTTAAAAGAGAGAGATATCCTCGAGAAGTTATGGGTCGCATGACGGTGTATGAATATCTTGATCCAAGCGAAGTTTCTTCGATTTGATACATCCGTGAGAAGAAAGAAAAGGTGGTGAGACCGCCGACTGGACGACGGTGGGTCGCGTCGAAACCCTATTTACAGAAGTTACACGGCGATCAGGGAGAACGAGTGTCTCGCTTTTGCGATTACACACGCGTCGAGGCATCGAGGGATCGTTTCGGACCGTCGGCGAGCGGAGAATCTTCTTTTATAAAACGCGCAGGTTCGTGCACGGTTCTGTCTCTTCGGCTACGAATAACCGCCATCGAAGGGGCCAAAGTAAGCATAAAAAAGCGGATCAGATCTAACGCGAGATTCTTCTTACATGTAATTTATCACTTGAATCGAGTTCGTTGGGAGAATCTGACACACACGTGTGTCACGTTGAATAAATACGTTATAATTGGGTGAAAAAAAAGTTAAAATGAGATTGCTGTGGCGAGATACAGGGGAGAACACGTGAACGAGAGGAGACACGACACGTGCACCTCGCTGTCACTGATTTTAGATCCTTTGCACCTCCGGTACATGCGTCGGGAATTCATTGAGTGATAAAAACAGGTAATGGTAAGATAACGATACGATCGTTTCTGTAATTATCGGCTTTAAGAATATATATAGAGAACCTTTGACGTACGACCACGATGACCTCGAGTTGGATCGGATGGTGTTAATAAAGGATCCAACTCCGTGGAATAAACCGATATCAATCGGTTATTAAATCCGCTAGATCATATATTATCGTACCGTCCTAATAGTTGTTTTCATAAAACGGCGATTAGATATTCAGCCAAGAATAGTCATTACCAATCTGTAACTATTTTTTCCCCTCTTCCAAATAATTAACATTTTAAGTATAATAATTGAGGGATTGAATCATCGAGAGATATTCATTTCGATCCGACGCATCGAATACAAGACAAAATAATCGAAACATGTCGTTTCGCATGATTAAGGATCGGTGCAAAGGGCTTATGAATCGAATCAAGGGGTGACAGTTTATAATCGCGGTTGAAGGAGTCAGCGATCGTCGATCGTTTTTTTATACAGGCGTGTCCGTTTTCTCGTCCTTCTTGGGCTCCTTCATGTCCGTATTCCCGTTGATGTATTCCGTGCTCGCGTGTATCGGATTCTCCTGGCCACCCTGCGGTATTTTCTCGTCGATGATGTGCGGGTCCTCGTGATCCTCCTCGTCCTCGTCCCCGGGAGTGATGTGCGCCTCGCTTCCGGCACCGACACCGCTCGCAGCTTCCTCGTCGCCTCGACGCCTCGCTGCAACAAGCAACGCCACGATCGGTCAAGGCAAAAGTGCGTGTGTGGATTTTTACTTGCTCGTCCCGTTCTCGTTTTACTTTTACAGCAAGATTTTTTTATTCGTTTTACTCGACTCCGTTTTTCGCTCGAACCGACAGTCGATAGTCCGTGACGTCTGTTTCGTTACGCGTGCTATGAAATCGAGTCTCGTGCAAAGGATGTCTAAAAAATTTTCGCAAACGCGCGAGTTGCACGCTGGATTTCACGAATTATCAGGAAAATAATTGTTTTATACATTCAACTTTATAATCGGAGAATTATGTCCTTTTAAGGATTTGGTGAAACATAATCCGAGGTACGCATCTTCAGTGCAGATGATAACAATTTCATATCTAATAATTTACTAATACCAGTGCATCGAAATTATTCAGACTCCGAATTGAAGGTAGAGATCGAACGGCGGGATAATCGGATAGTCTCTCGCGTCGCTCGGGCGTTTGCGTTCGAGCGTAAATTATTAATCGATCGTTATGCAGCGGTTAATAGTTATAAACATTCACAGGCAGTTCATCGCACTAATATTCCAATCCAAGCAAAAGGTAAATGTGACTAAACGTGATCGTGACAAACTCTGAACGGGTAATCATCTAATTATCAGCTAACGTAACACAACACATCGAGAATCGTAAAACAGGTTTAAAGGGGGGGGGGGGGGGGGCGCAAAGTGGGTTTCAAAAGGATGTTGTTACGAGCATGCTTGTAGAGTAATCTAGGGACAGATCGCTATTTAATTACTGTTCTAACGGCGAGAGAAGATAGTCACGATGGAAAAGCGAATTCGGATAGAAAGAAAATTAATATTGATAGGGGAGGTTTGGTTTGACTCCGAACGAATGTCACCACACTTGCCTTCGCCGATTGTTCGTCGTTGCTTGTCGCAAAAGAAACTCGCCCTCATTCACTCGGCCCCGCGAGCCGTGAATTTAAAGGAATCTCGCAAGGGACTTGTCGAGCGTTCACAGCGTGTCGCAATAGACAATTGTGCCCAGAGTCAGCGTTTTTCACACGCGGGATTCCCCTTGCCAGCCGTTATTCAATCGCAAACGAATGTTTCTCCCGCTTATAGGTCCCCGTGCGAACTAAATTTCGTCTTTAAACGTAACCGCTAAAAGAATTCGTTTCCATTCCGTTGTAGATTGGAAGAGAGGAGAATTTCGAAGATGTTGCGAGAAATTAATAGTGAACGTTCAAATTAGGCGTCGTTATTAGTCATGCTGTGTAATTCGTAAGCACGACGTGCATGCACGAATGATTGCGTAAAACATGTATGTTCGTGGCTGATAAAGGAGAAATGCCGTTAAGTGGTCGATTGGATATACTGCTAGAAAGATTTTATTTTCGATAGAAATATATTCGTACGTTGAACCGAGAGTCGATAAACGTATCGTTCGGAACAATAAAATTTTGATTTGTCACGCGAGCCTCGATTGTAGGCCAATAGTCCTGATATGAATTATCGAACTTCAACCGCGTTTTTTCTGCACCGACAGCGTGTTCAAAATCGTTTCTTTTTTTACCCGAGAGACTTCCGTCGACTATTAAAAAAATGGATAGCAAGAGAGAATTACGAGAATGCTGTCGAGATTTATTCCACTCCAAAAGGACTTTATAAATTCAGTGCCATTTTCCTTTTTTATTCAACAGCTAATCCGATTTGATAATTCAACGTAAAACATTATTAAAGACTTCAATGTATTTCGCTGGCTCATTGAAAGCCTGATTGTATGTGACGTAGATTCGACACGTTCATAAATCTATTTAATTCATAATTCACCTTCTATGGATTCACTTCTGTTGTTTAAAATACAGGTTGAAATCTGGTAAGTTCGCTTTCTCAACATTTGAGACCAGATTCGACGACAGTAACAATAACAACAACAATAAGGTAAAAATGTCAAGGGATTGATTAATAAATGGTCTTGCGTAGATGGAGAGAAGTGGCGAGCAGACGAGCTGATGATGAACGAAGAACGAACATTAACAATTTTACTAAGGGGATTCGCTGTTTTGCTGCCTGAGGTGACTTACCCCTGGACAGTGTCATGCCTAGAGTACGGAATCGCAAGGTAATTGTTGCTGTATCTCCTTATTCTTTACTTGGCCCGACTTGCATGCTGTCCTATCGGTAGCGGCACAACACACAAGACATTTGTATACATACAAATATAGAGATGTAAAACAATAGACATTTATACTCTCATAGTGGCGTGTAAATTGTGGCTACGCACGCGCACATTATTATCGGAAATTATTTGAAATTGATATAATTGTTCTTTGAACTTTCCAACGAGTTTCTATAAATCGTCCCTTTATCAATTTTTCACATGTATCATCTCAATTCAATACCAGCAAGAAAAATTTAATATACAGCTTAACGAAATTGATAAGTAACACTACTACATTGATTATAATTAAAATTAATATCCTACCTAATATAATATAAAAAAAGACAAAAATAAAATAAAAAATACTTTCATCGAAGTGATTAATTCCTCTAAATTTTCTCATAACTGTTTCAGTTACTTATACATCGTTCATAGAATTTTTTATTATTCATATTATGGGGTAGAAGTAACAAAAGTACACGAAAGATCGCCAGAAGGGATGGGAAAACGAGTGGTTCGGAAAAAATCGTATAATTATTAGAAAACTGGGTACATACCTGCGAAGCACCAGCGTCCGGTCGCGCGGGCAAAAATTATTATGAAAACGATGAGAATTAGCACCAAGGCTCCAACGACGATGCCGATAATCGAACCAGCATCTAAGTCAACGCCTGAAATTTTTTACAAAATTCGCATTGAGATTTGCTGTATAATTCTTTCTTAATTAATATAAAAATCTTAATCTAATCTAGAAACATTATCAGCTGTGTTTCGTTTCACTTCGAACAATAATTTCTTCAAATTTTGTCGTTTGAATTTTATCTTGATTTTAGAATGTGTAACTGTACATGTAATGCGCACGAAAAGATTTATTGAAAATTCAGTCAAAAGATGTTAAATTAGAAACCATGCGCCAATAATTCAACATTCTAATGCATTAAAAACTCTCTGGCTTAAAAAATGAAGAAGAAGCTAGCTTAACGAAGCTTTTAACGTCTTCAAGACATAATTAAAAATGATAGTTTTCATTAGTGAATCTCCAAGTGTCTTGTGTACATACTTATAGTCGCAATACGTGTTTGATAAACAAATTAGTATAGAAAGCAAGCGTAAACGTGCTCGCATATGTTAAAAAATAGACGATAGAATATCGTGACTAGAACGTTGACAAGCGCTCGAAGCCTTTCACATTTACAGTGTATTCAACTAATCGTTCTGATGCAAAAAGATGTGCAAAGAAATCGGTGCCGCGAAATTCGTATCCAATATCGGAAAAAGCGTCGATTCACATAGAGGCGGTCGGACAGAAATTTAGTCACGTTTATTCGAAAAATACAGATATCTGCCATTCATGTTTGTAGTTATATCAATACAAACGTAACGTCACACATACGTGTATACGCGTATTCTATATATGTATATGTATATGCGTGTACCCACGCGCGGAGTTCCATTCGCGTGATTCCTCTGTAAATCTATCGCGTACCTCTCGACTAAATTGATGACACTGTTTGGGTAAAACTGGAACGAGCAACATCGGTGATACAGTTTTTACGATCATCGTTCGGACTTGAAAACAAACATAAATACGATGTCCCAAGACAAACAGCGTTTACTGATTAAAAGAAAATAAAAGATCCGAGAATCCAAAATCCATATTGCTTTATTTATCTAAACGATATAAATGTTTTTGAAGTTTTATTGAATAATAAAACGCGAGATGGAATTTGATTTCGATGGAACTCGGCGCGCGGACGGCGCGACATCGACTACTTACGTATAATAATTTGAAAGAATAACATTACCTAGTGCGTGCATGTGTTCGGAGAGCTTACCATAGAAGTGACCGAACGGCCCTGCGTGAGAGCATGCGGTGAAGGATCGATATGGTTAGAAAACACATAGCGCATACGTAATAGAAAGAACACGCAAAAATATATATATATATATATTCTAATTCGTATATGTATATTCGGTGTAATCGAAAACGTAATGACGGCCACGGGTGGTACGTGATAGTGACAACGAAATATGATTGTGATAGACAGCGAACGAGTGAGTATGCTCGATGGGCTGAGATGCTGGTGACAAATACGATGTGTGAGAATTAATAGCGTGATCGACAGCTATCGATGAATTTTCAGATCGTTCTTATTGTCTGCTTCCTTTCAGATATTTTCATTATTTCGCGATCGAAGACAAGAGATTCAATTACCATTATTCATTTTGTATTCCCTTTACCGTAAGAGTTTTCTCTAATCTGTACTTTTAACAGCAATTGCAAGTTTACTGTGGATTATCTACTACTTCGGTGCACGGTGTGTGAAATCATTTTTTTTTTTTTCGATAATAAATGAGTATCTGAATAATTTTACCTGCGGGTTCTGTGGCTGTCGACAAAATGATATGATATTCAAAAGCTCCTTCCTCGTTACGGGCTTCCAGGATATATTCCTTTTCAGTGTCGGATTTCTGAACGCTGTCGATCGTTAAAATTACGCTCCATGCTCCCTTCCCCTGTAACAAAGAGATTTATCTACTTGCTTCATCGATACTTTTTTTAAATGAAACATCCTACTTTAATTTTCCTCTAACAACTGCTGCGATGTAAAAATAACTATTTGCTATGAGGAGATAGTTGCCGTATAAATGGTTTACGCAGCAGAAAAATAGAGGATAAAAGAAACCATCCATGTACGTTCTGGATCGAACGATGTGCTCGTTTTGCTACAAAGAAAATGCGACTCTTGTTGCTCGTTACCAGCGGAAACTGATTCACCGTTCACCGACCTATTCGATTAGCAGTTTTCAATCATTTCAGGGATTAGTCGTATTACAGTTGGCAAACTCCGACTAAATCCCTTCATTGACGTTTCCACAGTATCAGTTTTTTGGCAATGTGCAATTTTCAAACTGTACACTTTTGTTTGCTTTCAAAGTTCAACTTTTTATGAGAAAAAACAGGAGCCCAAGCTTTTGTTATTCCATGATAATTTGTATAAATAACATCTATAAATTACTATTTTGTAAAATATTTTTCTGATGATTTATTTCAATTATTTTATCAAAACTTAAGG
>NW_017137285.1:52335-58053 GCF_001652005.2 Ceratina calcarata | reverse complement strand
AACTTTTACGGCCTTTCGATTATTATTGTAAAACTTCGCAAGTCACGCGAACGCGTATAAAAATACTAAGTGCACTATCGTGTAAAAATCGATACTGTGGAATGCGGAACTCCTGTCTCATTAGGTTCACTCTCTTTTATTCCTTATCGATGTTTGCCTTTCAACTCTTTTCATCATTTAGGAAAAACTTATCTGCGAAATCCTATATTTTAATATTTATTCTTATTTCTGGTTCAGGAACACGATATTTAATTAATTTCATTTATAATTATTTATGTTGGATTTCAAATACGATAATAATTGTAACTAAAGGATCTGTGAAAACGATGTATAATAAATCAAAAGCTAGATATTTACAATACTACAATTGCGCGAACTTACCAGATCGACAGCAGTTGATGTTTCAAGCCGGTTACTTTCGTCTGGAAGGCCCGCGTTGATCTTCTCGTTGTCGACACGCCACAAGAAAGTAGGCCTTGGATTTGCGTACACGGTCACATTTACGACCCCCTGACGTCCAATTACAAACCCAAAACGCTCGATGGGTGGTTGCGGTTGAGGAGGGTCTGAAAAAAAATGACACCCTTTTAATTGGCGAAAGCTTTGAAGAATTTTACACCGTGAATGTTTGAAGTTGAACGAAGCTGTGTACGTCTGTGCAAGATTTCAAGCGTCTGTGACGATGAAAAGTTTTAATTCGACTTATACAAATTATTACCTATCTAAAGAAACCGCGTAGCTCTTTACGTCGAAACTTTAAATTCAAAGTATATACATATATAAAGTAAAAAAGCGACGATTCGTTCATGTTTCACGTTAACTTTTCCATTACGTTTGCCGACTTTTGAAAATTCGTTATTCCACTTACAGTAAACTTGCAGCTGCATGGTAGTGTTCTTAGGCTGGTCGAGTGCGATGTGACTGGCGACGCATCGAAGAACTTTCCCGTTATCGGTCCAATCCAAGCTACGCGACGCATTTTGCACAGCCAGGGAATGATCGTCGACGTTTGTATCGAAAATTATGTGCCTGTCCTCGTTGCCGATGGGCTCGTCGTCTAGTTATCGTGGAACAAAGAAAACCGTATAAACGAAATAACTTCCCGACAACAAGAAGCTAATTAGAATGTTTCTTATCAAAACAACTAATTACCGAGGTATAAAGAAACGTTCGCCGCTGGTCGTCCGGACGGCGCGTTACAGCTCACTTCCAACTTTTCTCCTTTCCTGTAGATATATCTACCGTACGAACCGGGACTAGTGTGAAGCTCCGGATTATTCGGTGGTTCTACAAATCGAGGTCCAAGCATTAATTATCCCCCGCGAACAAGAACGATGTTAAATCTTCTATCGCGAGTCATGCGTTAAAATTGCGACAGGCTCATTAATTCTCCCCGTTTAAGAAGAAAACGTGGCTGATCTTTATTTAAATTCGTTTGAAACATTACCAGCTCTCGATCATGGCTCGCTTTCGTCATTTATCTTTATCGATTCTATCTGGAAACAGTAATTTCCTCTCGCGCTCTCTTATTTTTCTCTCTCCCCCACCTACACCCTCCCAACCCATCCGTTCGTAAGCAATTCTCTTAACGAAGATTAATTAGCTCTCGAATTCTCCTAACGCGTAGAGTGCGCCGTGATATTTTTACCCCCTTACAGGGAAATACTTTCTACTAACTGACTAACGTTACGAAGTTTCAACGATTTTCTCATTAATTTCAGGAGTGCGCGTAAAAAACTCGACGATTAGTTACATACAAGGTGCAACGAAGGTCCAGCGTTCTCCTCGTACCCTTCAGTTATCTGTTCATAGTTCGTAACAAAGAAAACTAATATCTCGCGCACATGCAATTTTTCATCGTCTTCCCCTCTCGTTCCCTGAGCTTTATTCTTTTAATTACATGAATCAGTGTAAAGTGGGTACAATACGTACTAGCGACGATGATCCTGACACTCGCCTGTGCCTCCGTTCTACTGTCGGTAGTCGCCAGAGTGCATTTGAAGAGTCCGTCGTGGCTCTCTTTGATCCTGGCGATGTGCACACCGCACTGGCCCTTCTCCGTGCCTTCGCCATAGTACTCGATGCCGTCTTCGGGCGGTTGGCCTTTGGACAACAGCATGCCACTGTCCTCGCCAGGTATCTCAACGCGGCAAACCTGAAGCGGTTTACCAACTCTGCATAAGATTTGCAGGCTCTCGCCCAGCCGCACGGCCGTCTGTCCCCTCGGCTCGATGTCCACGACTAGATTCTGTCTTGCTGAAACGATAGAAATACGCAATTAAATTCCGGAATGAGGCAGGCTTTAAAATAGCTTTTCATTAGTAAGTTATATATACATATAACTGTACTCGTTTTCAACATCGTTTGGAATTAAATTACCGCGGAAGGTAGTTAAAGCACACTTTTTTCCACATTTCATTCTTAATATTTGCGTTACTTCTTAGCGAGTTTAGTGAATCCTTCTTCTTTATGAGACCCGCAGAGTGGAGGATATTCGTTATAATTTCTCGAGGCACAGGGTGCGCAGTACGCGGTTAATTAAGGATGTAATGAAGACACAGTGATATTTTGTTTAGTGGAAACGCAATAAGTTTCCTCAGACACTTTTCTTTCTACCACTTCATTCTACTATCACATGCGTTCGGGTGACATAATAAGTTTGCAGTGTTTACTCTCATTCAATTATCAATAAACTTTAATCGACGGTCTTGAAAGAATTCTGAAGAGGAGAAATCGAACAGCGGCGAGAATAAACTTTTCGTGGGATTTATGAGTTAAAAGGGAAAATTCATTGAATTATATTCTATATTTTATTGCGTTCGTGTATTTTTCACACCGTCTCAATAACATCTTGGGAAAGTCAATTGATTAAGTTCCTCTCACGATCACTAGTTTGCTCTTGTTAAATTTTCTCCATTCTTTGTTCTCGTTGTGTTAATAATTAGGAAGTTTCAATATTCCCTTCTATTTTAATAGATACAGGATTATCATCATTGTTCGTGCAAACGATCTATACATATTAATCTGGGAACACCTTTATTATAATATGATTTCATTCAGATATCTGATGAATATTCTCGTAATTATGATAAGAGCTTTTAGAACAATGAGTACACACATAAGCGGATCAGTATAATTTCATTTAGGAAAGAAAAAGAGAAATGCATTTCATTTTTGGACAATAGAATTTGTTTAATCTGCACGAATCGTATAGGCAAGTTAATTAATTAAATAATGGAAGATACGTCTTCCGTGCGCCTTGCTCTTTCAATCAGTTTTCCCTGTTCGCCCGGAACTCTCATTCGTCTGAAGCAGCGCGGAAAAAAAGGGCCGAGCTCGGAAGGAAATTCCTTCCTGGCCGCGCCGCGTCCGATCCTCGTTCGCTTTCCCCGAAACTTTTCGTAATTGTGCTGGTATGTAATGGATAACGAGAACTACCAGCCGGCCGACAGTCCGGCTTGTATCGTAAATGAACAAAAGTTCGGCGCAAAAAGCTTCGAAAGTATCGAGCTACGTGTATACCTGCGCCAGTAGTACGGGTACAGAAATGGGGCATGGGAAAACGAGGGACGAACGGGGCGGAAAGTGAGAACGCGTATCCGACAAATTCCATTAATAACTGCATTGTCAAGCTACATTATAACCGCGTGTGACATCGTGGAACCACTGGAAGCTTCGCCCGACGTTCGAGCGTACTCTCGGCATACAGAATCCGTTATATCTCCAGAAAATCTGTGGAGAAATGGAAGCCCGCTGGTGTTCCGATATTATTCGATAATAAATTGCGAGCTTCGACGCTAGAACGCGTGATTGCAACACTGCGAATACCGTGAGAAACGAAAAATAACTCTGTTAATGGTGAAATGATCAAAAGGGTTGCAACGTGTTCTCTTTCTTTTTACGTCTCGTTATTTTTCCTCTCCATATACTCGCCGCGTTTTTTCCTACTCTCGTATCGGCGTAAGCATAAGCCGCGCACCGTATTCTCGGCGATTTGCGACAGGAAAGCGTTTGAACATTATACGGGAAACCGGATTTTCCCTTGGTTTCGGTTTGGGTTCGTTACTGCACACGCGGCGCGTTTCGTAGGCGATGCGAAAAACGGGAAGCAGCCTTGGCGACGACTGCTATCCTGCAACAAATTAAATTCTAGAGAAAATTGGTTCATTATCCGCGAGAATGTTGCGGAGAGTAACTCGGTTTGTTGAGGAAATTGAATGAGGAACCGCGCACACGGAGGCATTGCAGCCGCGACGGGAATTTGCGGATTAATCATATGGTTTTATCAAGACGGCTTGGAGTCTCGCCTCTCTTGCGGAAAAAACTTATCCCGACTTGTTTTCGATTTAATATGTAGGCTAGGATCTTCTTTATCTCATTTATTCTTTCTCGCTCTCATATATCCGCTTGCACGACAATTTTAAATCTTGTTCCACGAAATCTTTAAATAAGTAAAATGATTATTTCATATTATTTTTTAAATAATTTTCACATCAATTTCAAAATCAGAAAATGTCACTCGTGCTTCATTAATAATTTCTTATATAAAATATGTAATTTAGTCTCCACTTGCGAGTTATCAAACACAGAAAGATTTTTATTGGGTACACATAAACTGCATCAATCTCATAAATTAGGAACGTGTCCTCTTGTCAGGAACGAGGTAGTGATCTCGTGCACGACGCTATTATAATAATGCGCGCAAAGAAATATGATAAACTGGGCGTGGCAAGAGTAACGATTATCATATTTTATCTCGGCTCGACGCATCGAATAATAACTAACCGCGAATTGTATCGGTCGATCTTGCGGACGTTCATCTTCCAGTGTCGCGAACGGGAGCTTTCTTTTGCTGGCAAATGAGATACTCGTTACTTTTTCTTCATGCAGAATGTATCGAGTACAGACTGCAATTCTGAAGAAAAGATGAAATTGAATATAATATAACATTTTTACTTTGGCTTTACATAACACAAAATTCCTATTGAAATCAGTTTTAAGAAATCCACACGTTGCGTTTAATGCACAGACTGTTCGACTCTGGACACGCAAGTCAAATTTGATCTTTGCTTTCACTCTTTCCATTAATTTCATTCTCATCTTCAAATATTTATAATTCGATTAGAGTTAATAAACGTTACTTTTGCACACAATCATAAATATTAGCCTATTCCATATTCGTCTAATTAGAAAATTTGTTCAAACAGTCTGACTATTCCTAAATTGTAATGTTTAATGTATATGATGTATATGAGAAAAAAAGATGATGATGCATAGTTAATAGACTAGTGAATTATGCACGGCGAGTAAAATGAAGGCACGTGTCGACGTTATCAATGAAAAATCTCCGCTCGGTTTTTTCAGCTCCACTGAAAAAAAGACTATACAAGCGACGTTATTTCACAGCTTTGATTTATTTAGAGTACTTAATTAAGTCTCGTATCTATTCATTCGTGATTGTAATCTTTCTTTTTACTGCGACGAACAAGAAGGCGCTTTCATTTCGTCCGATGAAAGAACTTGCTAAGCGATTTCCTTGAGCGAGAAGGAAGCCCTGCTCGACGTCGATTATTCTGTCTGGAACCTGATACGTATTCTACAGGCGAATATTTATTATCTCCTTCACTTCTCTTCCTTTGTATCAATATCCTTTCTTTAGTGTCTGACCAATGTTTTTCTAGTAAAGTTAAATTTTAATTTATATTATTAGTTCAGGGT
>NW_017137285.1:38546-51708 GCF_001652005.2 Ceratina calcarata | reverse complement strand
CATCGTAGAAATAAAATAACAATAATCAGTTAATTTAAAATCGACAATTCACTCCAAGTTATTTAAGTCTATTTTTTATTATAATTTTTTCTTAAATCAAAGATAGTCTCCCACTTTTCCAACCATTAGAAATGATGTTCGTTAACACAATAAAACGCTAATAAATACAGAATTTAATTGTCGTTTCGATTTCCCAGCATATGAAGAATATGATTAGACAAATTCGTGAATTCTGCTTAGGATTCACTATGAGTGTTTGTAAACCTATAAATCTGATTTGATTTGCCGACCGTCAATTTGTTACATGGTCGACGTCGCGATCTAATTTGAAACACCTACGTTTCACCACCCCACCCGTACCTTCGCGCGCGTTCGCCCCTGGGCGTTCGCGTATCCCGAAAACCGCAGCAACAGATGCTATGATTTGTGGACAACGGGTTTGCATCAGTGCGCCCATGAGGCTGATGCACCATGCAGGCATGCACAGCCTCTATCGGCACTGCGCTCATCTATAAATTAGATTCAATGAAATACGGTTTTATGTTAACCGATACCAGCGAGCCAAACTAATTTCGTCGTTAAAAATTCGTTAAATACTATAATGATAATTCCGTTTATTAATGTGGCACGAATGTTATTTTAAACAATTCTATATTTATTTTAAAATAATTTTCAGTCTAAATTACATACGAAATTTCACACCGTGATTACGAAACGTGTCTGACCACAGGCGAACCGTTCGGCTTGTCTGGCCGCCAGTGAACGTTTCGCAATACATTTTCCACTTGAATTCGGATTCAGCCGAATCTTTTAAAAAGCAATGTTGATTCAGACGAGGAATAAAAGAGTAATTGTAAAGCAAAATACGTGGGGACTACGCGAATCGTCGGGAAGCTTTTTCATTGTCGAAGCGACGCGCGGGCGACTCTGAGATATGCCTCCAAGGTTAAAGTCGCGTTTCTGTTTAAAGTTCCTCCGGTCCCGGGGCACGGCTTCGCCGTTGTACTCCGGCCATTGCGAGAAAGGAACACAAAGCGATCCACCAATAATCATCCCCGTTCCCCGTTCCAGAGGATACCTCCTTTTCAAACTGCAGTTTTCGTTGTGAAGAAACCGCCCGCAGCGGACAAAACGGAAGACGCAAATGGACGGATGGATTGTTGCCAACGTCAATTTGCCTGTCGATGACAGTTGCCTCCCTACCGAAAATTGCTCGTAAACACGGCCCTTGCACTCCGAATCACTATTAGTTGCGATCCTGTCTGCTGCTTCCAAGGAAGGAATCGCGTGTCCTGTTTCGCCATACGCAATGAAAACAAAACGGGGTACAAAGGAAGCATAAGAATAAAGAATACAGCTGTGAAAATTTAAGTGCTGTCAAGACGTCGATTTAAATAGAATGTTATTAATGGTCGAGAAACTCGAAACCTTCAGTTAAAGAAAATTATGTAACAAAGATAGTATATAAAATGTTTCGAAGTATCTATCTTGTACAAAGTAACCAAAGTAAGTTCAGCAGTACTTACATAACTGATGAAATAATTTATAAAATCCATCCCAAGGCTGAGTCGTAAATATTGTTTAACGAGGAAATTTTTTAACTTAAAGCATCCTCAACTTCGGCGTAGACGCGAATCCATGAAGATTTACACCGCTTTAAAAAATTCAGTTTCATTCCCATAACTGTGCTTATATATTTCCAAGGGATAACGTAAATTTCGCGTCGTCGTGGAACGGTCCTTCGCAGGGACATCACTGGGAACAGGTGATCCGCCTGTACCGAACGACGAACTCTTAAATCCCACTCTTTCGGGTGACATAATAACGCGGCGAGATAATCTCGGTTTATACGAAAACGGGACAGGACCCTCGCGTGGCTCGTGTATACACAATTTCCCACTGATTTCCAATTTTCCCGGTCGTCTCATTTCCGTCCTGTTGAATGTGGGTCACGAGGGATAAAAGACATGAGAGTGCAAAAGAATAAGACGGTGGTTTCCATTGAAATATTCAAACAAAAGTAAACGAACCTGTTTATACTTAATTATATTTAAAAGAATATAAAAAGAGGTATAACAGAAATGCGATTTTAGTTTAGAAAATAATGCATATACTGGAACGAATAACAATAATAAGTAAGATGTTAAACGATGTTCCTCGGAAAATGATTTTCTTAATTGTCTGAGGCAGTAAACAGCGAGAACGACGAGGGAAGCGCGGAAAGATGGATGCGGTAGAGCAGCAGGAAAATAAAGTAACCGTAGAAGAGAAAGGCGAAGTGTAACAGACGAGGGCAGAATGCGGCGGGGCGCGACGTGGCTGCAGTAAACCGCTGCGGTCAGCTTGTACATGGAGGCTGCGCTAGGTGGAAGTAATCCCAGCCGGCACTTCTCGTATTAGATGATATTCCCTAACATCGCTAATTTCTCTCCGTGTGGCGCCACGAAATATGCGAAGCCATCACCCCATTCCTCCGTGTATGCGCCGCGCGTCGCGCATAGGACCGCTCGTTCTATAGTTGCAGATGAGAGCACGGAACTCGATTTTCGTCGTAATCAGACCGAAGTGCAGGCGTTGCAACCCGGCCTCGTAAGTTAAAATTCAGGGCAAGGGATGCATTTAATAAACACGCTGACGTAGATATTAATCGTCGGCAATTTTTTAGAAATTAGTTGTCCTCCATGCAAGGCTCCGTGCCGCTGCATCCCAGCTTTTTCGCGACGCGATTATCTGCTTCTAACTTTTATATCGGCTTAAATTGTTTGACTGTCCTCCGTTTCGCTGCGCGTGGATATTTCCCGAGCTCCCCGCGCGCTGCTTTGAAGCCACTGCAGCTTTACGCGATAGTCATTTTTAGAATTGGGCCACTTTTTCATCACTTCGTCGCTTTTCATCGACTCTCGCATTTCGTCGAGTGCATATCGGAGAAAAATAAAAAACGGTCTCAATTTTCCATAAAATGCCGTGATCCAAATCGTCGATTTTGCTAAGTAACATTCCTCGAACAATACCGAAGATCAAAGCATGAATTCGAAAATTCGTCAGCGGTGTCATTTATGTATTTTTCCTGAAAAACAGTTTCCAGTTTCCGTCCCGGAGAAATCAGTCGGTCTCATTTGCCCGGTGGTAAGCTCTAAGGGGAAAAGTATTAAAGCGTCAGACGAGCTAACATCCGGAAACGAGGAGGTAGTCGAACGGAAGAAGTTTGAGCTTTGCGGGAAGGGGGTAGAGAGACATGACTATCGAGTACGCCAGCAGAGTAGTTCTCTATGTTTCCAATCCCTAGAGCTTTTTTCCAGAGCAACCGAGCAAGGAAAAGGGTATATCATTCAAGCTCAGGGAAAATAGAGCAATCTTGTGACACATGGGAAATCCATGCATTACCTGTACAACCGGGCGTGCCAGCGTTTACGAATGCAGTGAATTTTTCGCGATGTGCGTCGCGGAACGACTAACGTCGCTTCGCCGCGCTGAAGCCGAAACAGCCGCGGGGTCCCGCGATCAGCAAATGGATCCATTCGGTCATTCATTCCGCGACGCATATTTTGATGGCTTAATGACAAGTGTCGAGAGTTGAAAAGTCCCGCCGACGTTTTAACAATTAGTACCCTCGCTGGGACACTCCGAAAAAACGCGCGCGGTTGAATGGCATTGTTTCTGCCGTTAGCGGCGGATTAAAAAAGAGAGAGAGAAGGAAAGAAGGAAAATGATTTTTCACTGCGCGCAACCTCACCGCCTCGAATTAATCATGAGCCGAGCGAGAAAAATGTTGTGAATGAATGATGGATGGTTTCGATACGAACAAACGAACGGTACGTTGAGAAAGTATAATGGAAGTGTTTGAGAGGCATTTGAAAAAAAAATGTCGTATCAATATTTCCATAACTGTCTTTCGGTTTAGCATGAGGCATATTTTAGTTACGCTTTTATACAGCGATGAATCGATTTTGATTGAATACTGAGTTCCTGCGAGGTATTTCTATAGGTACCAATAAAAAATTCGTTGGCAGAGTTTATTTGCTGTACAATGTGCATGCACACCTATTGTATTGCTTGTAGTACGTATTGGTTCAGCATATTGCTCGAAAATGAACCATTTGAAAATCGTGTTACATTAATCGTAATTGAGATCAATCATTTCCACAAATGGTAACGCGAGAAGAGAATCGAATTCAGTGGATAATTCAACGATCGAGGTGATATTCCCAATTTTATTACATAATCTGAGAATATTTAATCGACGTTCAAGAGTTAATTCCGCGATCGTTATATCGTATTTAAACAAAACTGAGGTCGCATACATTTTTGCCCGCGCCGGATCTGGCCATAATTATCCCTACGTTGTAAATTGCACCTCGCGCTTTAAATCATATGAAATTATGATCTACGCGAGGCGAAACGGAAACTGTGCTACATCGTCAACCATGCTCAACTGAATAATCGTCATCGAATGATGCAAGTATCGAGCATAATTATACAAATTAAGGCATGAAAAGCCAGTCCAGAGTTTTTCATTGACGAATGCTAATAAATATTGACTTAATCTATATAAAAATTTCAAACGATATAAAAAGCTTTTGTACGAATTACTGATTTGTTTGAAACGGCGATAGAATATCATCGTTCACGGAAATTCGACTCAGCTCAGCATTACGCGCGGACAGGATTAAAGTGACGAGGGCGGACGCGGCTTGGTTTTATTGATTTTTAATTTTAATTACCCACCCTCGTTAGCTTGTCGCAGCAAGGAAACGCTATAAACGGAAAATCCGATGTAAATACATTGTGGCGCCGCGGGTCGTGCGAGAGATCGGAGATTTTTTTTTTTTATTAATCGCGCAAAATACCTCGATTTTTGTCGATGAATAATAAAAAATTGAAATGCAAACGCAGCGCTGTAGACGTGACGGCGCGGGGTATCTCGATTGCCACGATTTTAATAAATCCTTGCGAAACGATGGAGATTTTTTCCCCGCCTCGCTTTTATGCGCGCACGTTTCGTTTCGTAGGATAACACGTTTTATCGCGAATATCGCATGATAGAAATGAAAACGACGAACAATATAATTAATTTTACGTCCCGTTCTAGCTGGGAGGCTCGTGTTTAAATTAATTGACGTCGCGTGATTCCAGCGATTACATATCTCTTATTTTATTTTACAAAAGCATGAATATATAATTAAATATTTGAAATCGTAGATGTTATATTCCATATTTCAAACAAATTAAATTTTATCAACCATTCTTGACAGAATGTCTGATAACGTCTGTCCAGAATCGAATTTCAACAGAATTATTTAAACTAGATTACTTTAGATATTTTTACATCGATCTCATTCAAAACGAAAAAATGTTGTTAAATGGATGAACAATGAACTATCCGACATCGGGTAAATCGGCAAAAACATTCGCAAGAAGCGACGAGGAAAAAGTTTGATAGCTCTGAGAGGAGTGAGGCGGCAGAGCTCCTTCGAGCAGCAATTTCGGTGAAGCAGCCACAAATCTTGACGGAGATTAAGGTCGGTTTACACGGCAGTAAATCAACTCATCATCGTTCGTCCGGTCCGAGGCGTCGTCGGCCACGATTTACCCCTTTTTCCCAGAACGGCGCAAGGTTTGCCCCCCCTCCTCCTTTCCCCCGGTCTCGGGCTCGATACGAGCCGGAGCGTCGTCGCATCCCCGTCGCGCCACAAAACCTGGCAAATCGGTTTTGCCCGGCCGATGATGGCGTCGGAATTGAGTTAAGCAAAATGGATTTCGCTTTAAATAACTATCGCGTTTCTCCTCGCCGAACACAGCCGCGGTACGCAGCGATTGCTGCTTTTCCTACTTCATCATCGTTTATTACGATGTACTTGCGCGCTCTTCCGCCCTCTCGTCGGCGTGATTACAATCGAACTGGCTGCGTAAAATCGCTCGTTCGAATGTCCGCGTGAAACGTGTAATCATCGCATCGCATCTCGCTGCGCGAAATGAGCAATTTCGTTATCCAAGCGGATCCCTGCAGAACGAAATCTGATGTCAACGGTTCGCCTGTCCGCGAAATAAAGAGGAAGGTATTCGAATTCATTCGGCGACGCGCGGCCGTAGTTTGTTTAATTAGGTTTACGCCGGGGAAGAGAGGCAACGGGGCGAGTTTCGCATTCTGTCGGGAATAGAAATTTAGTTCGCGCCAATATCTGCGCTCTAGTCATGAAAGTTTCGCTTCGGTGAAGCGTTTCCATCTAAGAGTTCCCATGGTTGGGGTGAAAGAAGAGGTATTTTTCTTTTTCTTCGAGACAACTCGGTTTTAATAACCAAGCGAGCCTCACTAATGATGCTGAAGAACAACACCGTTAATTTATAGACTGATTTCATTCTTTTAAATATCATCTTTAGAAATCTCACTTTGTACTCGTGGACTGAGCAAGCAGTCGAATACTCGGACATAATTATTATTATTTATACAACCATTGTTGTTCCGACTGTGTGACGTACTTTATGAGCTGTCTCCAATTTTTCATCGGAATCAAAGCAAACCGCCTTTCATTATGAGTGTAGATACTAGCTCCGTATAAATGATATTTCGTGGCTTGCAAAAGGCTCATTGTACGCGTAATAATGGACCAAGCACAGATATGTTCGACGTGTCCTTAACTCGTGACAACAATGATTGTCGAAGAACAGTCAGAATTCATTCGCTGCCTCGCGTCGTTGCCTCGTTACAAAAGCAACAGCGCAGTGGTTCGTAACGGTCGTGTCTGCGCGCAGTTCCTTCCCACTCGTTCGCGAACTTCCCCCGGGTTCCATGTCGACGGTAGTAGTCGCTGCCGGCGACGCGACGTCGTCGGTGGAGTATTTCTGTTGCAAAAGCAGCCGTGCACGGTTCGTTAAACCGTAATAATTATACAGGAAACAGAATCTTCGGGCTTTCTGTTCATGATTATTAACGATCCACCCCTGCGCGCAAACCAGGAAGCTCTCGCATTCCCTCCCCACTCTTGGTTCTACCCCTGCGTCGGTGGATGTTAACAGAATTTTCAATTTACTCTAATATCTGCCCTCCTTACTTTCCCCTGGGTCGCTCGTAAATGGTACGAGCTTTAAACAGAAGCGAATGGGTCTGCTCGCGTTGCAGTTTCGCGAGGGACGCGTTGAAATTGATCGAAGGAAATACCACCGCTCCGTTGCAGCGACAACGAAGGCTTTACTAAATGAGTTGTTCCAACAGTGCATTTGCATCGACGAGCAGCGGGTCCTTTCGTCGATACAAATGGAAAACCTCGAACAAACACGTGTATTCATCGACGAACGAAAATGGACAGATTATGAAATAGAGATACACAGTATAAAAGAAGATTATGATTAAACGTGTTATTTGTCACAAAGAGACAAGCTTCACGCTTGGAATGTGATACGAGATAATGAGATATACGTGCGATACGAATTATACAATTTACAAGCTTCACTATTAATTTTTAATTCTCCAGATGACACTAACGATTTCGTTCACTGCGGATTAGAGACACGCGAACGCCACATTTTGCTGAACACTTTCCGTGTATCGGAGGACAGAATTGAGACGTTTAGATCGATATGCAGATGTTTTATCTACGAATGCGATCTCAGGTTCGGGTGTAGAATTATTCCTGACAAGTGTCCGCGAGTTCGATGGCGGAGAAAAGATGTAAACACGGCCCTCGAGCATTATCGTTAAGCCCACGCAACGGGAAGGGATGCGAAAGTGGGCGCAATTGGCGTTTATGATGCCGTGGCATCGTTTCGCGGACTCCGCAAACCTGTACTTTCTCGTAATAACCGAGCGTGTTCTTTCGCGATACCGTATTACAATGTAGAGTGCAAAAGAGGAAAGTAGTTGGCATTAACCTATTGTTCGATTTTCCAATAGCTGCGATTTTTATCATTTTAATAGTAAAAAATCAGTTTATGGTGGCTCCTTTCTATGAGAATTATTTAAATACTATTGTTTATTGTACATTGCGAACGTATTTAATTTCTGGTCAACAGTTGCATTTCGTTGCAACTCGAATTCAACAGTGGATAAATTCCACTGTTTATATGAACTCTGATTCACAATTAATAGATCCAACGCGATTCTCGTTCGAGCTTAAGCTAGATTTAACTAAAATCTACTTTAGATTCCGGCTAAGCCAATAAACTCAATTGGATATTAGCCAGAGTTGCGCTAGACTTAGAGGTAAGGTAATTTCTGTTTAACCAAACGAAAACCGGATAGCTCTATGTGTACACGTTAGATAATAAACTATAATTTCTAGACCTATCCTTTACACTTCCATTTTTCTCGTCCTCAGCTTTTTATCTGTTATTTCCTAGGTCCGTTAATATCCGTTGATATTTCATACGTAAACTGCGTGTGTAATTTCAGCAGAATCCTATTTATCATTCTGTTTTCTCAACAAAACGCATTGCGAATGAACGCTGTTATAAATTAAATTCCGCTGTAAATTAATTCAGGTGAAGGAATAATATTTGCTCAAGCAACATAGGCGCAGCTTTCTACCGCGGAACATATTTTGATATTTATTCTATTTGTCATGGACGGATCACGGGAAATGACAGAATTCTTAATTAATTATATTAACATTATAATATTGTTCCGAGAACGTATCACTATATAATTAGAAAAACAAATAGAATTTTCATTTATTCATAAATAAATAAATATTTTATTGAAAATTATATCCGTTTTGAAATAATACATTCGTACATGTATATGAAACCTTATTGAGCATGTCCATTCACGTTTCATTTCGGGTTCCGTTCAAACGATACGAACGATTTCATTTTCAAATCGATCTGTCTCTAATAGCGCGGCTCGCAAACACAAAAACTGCACCTGCAGAGCGGAATTACCCGGTGTCCAATGTGCATAAACATTGAAACGGGCGCAGAAAAGACAAGTATAATGAAGAGTTGCGGCCGCGTCCTGCCACCACCCTATGAATCCATGGTGGTGTATTACCCACCTGACGAGGGAAATTGCCCGCACGTATCTACGTTTGTTCCCAAACTTTTTTAATAAAGAATTTGTTGCGGGAAATGAGAATCTCTTTCAGCATGGAGTGAACAAAGGCCTGTCGGTTATATTACACCGTTGATAAATTGCAACGGCCACTAATACAAAGACAGCGAATGGATTCTGGAAAAACAATGGGCCACCTCGGTATTTGCATCGGATATTGGCGCGTTCGCTGATTGAAGTCCAAGGCAAACTCCCGACTAATTTTTCCTCCAACAACGCTTGCCATTCACAAGAATCATATGAAGCGAAATCGAAATTAATTAATCGAACGAGAATTATCGTTTCCATGTAAAATATAAAACAGGATTTTTAACGCAATACGGCGTGTGTTACGATCTGTCTTGCATTTGTTGGCTCATTTTGCGGCTATTCATAGGAAATATTATACACAATAAGCGCACCGTCGCGAATATAAATGAAACTGATGCATCGAATTGTCGTTTACTCTCATCGCTGCTGGGATCCGTCGACATTTTCCACGTTTTAATTTATGCGGCTGTGTCTATACTCTATTTCCCGAGTGATTAGGAGTCGGCACGGTTCAGTTTTCGGTCGTTCTGCGCATCTTCCACCCATATTTACCACTTCCCAATACAAGCGTGTCCTTATTGTCCTACCGTGTATAATGAACCGTGGTCGGTGAGGCGGCGATTAACGCATGGTGGGAGGTCCGAGACGTTCGCTGCGGCTCCCACCACCTTTCAAGCTGCGCGGAAGGCTCCTAGTTACTCGGGAAATAGAGTATAGTTAATTATAGAAACAATATTACCGAAGGAACCACTCGAGGCGAAAGCCAATGGAGAGCGGGCGCAACGGGGGGAGGTAATCTGACTGTGATTTTTTTTCCCTCAATGTGCTTTGGCTTTAATGGATGGTCCTTACACCGGAAAAGGGTTCCACGAGTGTACTCGAGTGAAGTGTCTCCGTGGCCAGGAAATGAAAAAATCATTGAACGATTACGATGAGGCGCATAAGAAAGAGCGAGAGGGTGTAGCTACTGTTGAATCTACGTGGCTCGAAACGACATCCACGAACAAGGCAGGAGTTACCCTTTCTCTCGTTTATTTCTTTTCTCGTTCGCGACGATAAATTGCACGTCTACAATCCCGTCGAAGAAAGCATTTCAGATTATTTGAAATTCCTATTGTTAACAAAGTGACCATTGAGATTTGAAGAAACATTTACGTTTGTATATGTTAAATCGTTGAGAAATTGCATTTCTGATCACAGTTTTATTTTGTATTAATTTTTATAACTGAATTAAGTGGATCACGATGGAAATTGGCTTTTGATAAATACCCAGCCCTGTTTAAACTTCGCCTTTGAACTCTGCTCGCGACTTTAGCAAGAATCAGGTCAGCATGATTTAATTCACAAAATCAAAACGAATAAGTTTCCGTGAGAACGATCGGGCATTAATTCGAAAGTTCGCTTTATGGAAAAGCACAGGAATGTGGGAGTTTGAAACTGCGCGCAGTTAAGTAGTTCAGGGACATCGAGGAACAAGGGAACGCGCCTTCTTCGGGTTCAAAGGCAGAGGAAGCCGTATAGCCATGGAGCTTTGTAAGACATTCGTAATCCGCGGAAACGCTTCGGATTAGCCAGCGGATTTTCGGAAACGCGCCGCTCTCTCGTTGTTGATAATCAGATAAGGCGAGGTTAACGTTTGCTGGCTAGCTGCTTAAAGCTCCACGCCGCGCCGCCAAAATTCATCCGCAACGAGCAGCTACAATGCTCGTTTTAATTCCCTTATCGGTATCCGGGATTCATAATCTTCTTACGCTCGATCCCTGGACTTGTCGAACAGCTCTGATACCATGTAACCTATCATGTATCATCGGATATTGGCATTTCACTCACAATCAGTGATTACAGATATAGCCGACTGTTTGTCAGATTTTGTAATGGGACTTTGTTTATTCAAAAACTACATCCTATTACATCTGTACCATTTATGAATTTGCCATTTCGTTTAACCGGATCTTTCATTATTTCATTCAATAACTCAATAACAAATTCAATATCTTCAATATTAACACTAGAAACTTTAAGACATTCTACGCTATTCCAAAATGTATGTTTACATAAATCAATTTGCGAATACAGCTTGCATGAACTATGAACTGTTGAAATATTCCTGAAATAAGTTTTAAATCTACAAATATTTTCCGGGACAGCTGCACGTATCCCTCTCTGCTCTCTAGAACAGAGCAGATTAATTGACGAAGGTCTCACCGGTTGAAATGTGGTTTATTAAAATTCTATCGATGCCGGGCTAAAAAGTGACGTGCGCAGGACAGTAGCGTAGTGACGTGGCACGGTGGCTAAGCCGGCGTAGAATATTGGATCTCTATGACAGTGTCAGCGGAGGCAGTTAAAACCGCATCAAGCCGTGTTCTCACAGGGGGTGCCTCATCCATCGGCTGGCCAGAAAGCCACCCCTGCACGAACCACGCCTTCCTAATGCTGCTGCCAACGCCAAAAGCCCTTCGAGCGCGTCTATCGCTCCAGACATCGATTCAATATCGGTTTTAGCGAATTTCGAGAACTATTCTATTGCACTTTCTAACGAAGAGAGATTCACGTGCTAGATTCTCCCTTTCTTGATTTTTCCTATTTCACTGTGCTTTATAAACAGGTACTTAAATAAATGTGAACAGGCTGGGTCAAATCTCAAAATATGGCAACGATTAATATTTAATTTGAATTTGGTTCAGAATATAAATTCGGTGTTACTATTCAATTAATCTGTGGGAGTGTGTACGAGAATCGAGAACGAATTCCGAAATAGACTATAGAGGTTCGAAATAAACATTAGACTATTAGAGGTAGCAGTGATCTAGGGTAGAGTCTCCTGGTAACCGCTGGAAGATATTGGATTCGGCGGCTGCATCGATGCGCTGTGGCCACTTTGGTCCAGACCGAATCCTCTTTAAATTACTTTGGTGTACAGGACGGTTGTGTGCGGTTTCAACCGGTTCATAAGCTCGACTCCTAATTCTTCTTCCATTTTATCTGCGTTTAAAGACTTTTACTTCTTTCATTCTACTTCCTTTCAAATACTATCGTACCAATTTGCAGTTATTCTGATAAAAAGGTTGAAGCAAACAATTTTATTTTAATCACTCGAGGTTTATAATTATCATAATTTAGGTTTGGATTGTGTTTTATAATAACGATTTTATAGTTTATATAGACATCATCGTTGATGACGTCGCTGAATTGAGATCATCAAAGTAAACTTATAGTACATATATAATGCGAGACCGAACAAACTAATATTTATGCTTCGACGAGCTACGGGAAACTATGTTGCAAATTACCGACTCAATGGCCATGCGACTAACAAGCAGCCATGAGGAGAATGTTATATTAATTAGTAGGTAGTAGGTGTACAATGATGAGCCAAGCTGGACAGACGGAAAATGAATCGTCGAGCGTCCTCAAAAATAACCCTGAAAATTCGTACCCGTCCAAAGAGCTCGACAGCACCGAAACACGTGTGCCAACGAAATGTTAATTAAATCACCGCCAGGAGCGACCGATCCTCATATTCTATTCTACCCGCTTCCCTCTATCTCCGTCTCTTTCTCACCGGGCGACCCTCTGTGTTTTTTCCCTTACCTCCGCCCCCTTTCCACGGTTCTGACGAACTATCGGGTAGTTCGGGTTTCCGGTTTTCGTAAATTCTCCCGGCTAGAACTGTGAATTAAATTACCATTACAAACTGTTTCGTGACAGAGCCCGGAGCACCCTTCACGGTCCTCGTGAATGCCAGAGCAAAGTGGATGTATGAATACCGGCCGGCAAGGCGAGTGCACCCTATGTCCTCATCGTTGCACCTATGCTTTGTGCCGTGCCTCTCCTCTTCCACTTCCATTTACGAGCTCCCCTCATTCATCTCTCACTCTCTCGAGTTTTTAACTTTCTTTGTTGCCACTGCCCCGTTTAATTCTTCCGCGTTTTTGTTTCACGGCCGAGTGTTCGATTACGGTGTGCCGGCATTACGTTGGAATTAAGAATGTATTGGCTATACAGTCAATCCTAAAAGTTTATGCACTTTAAAAACGCATTTTTTAAAAAGAAATCAGACGTCGGAAGAACATTGCTAATAATAAA
>NW_017137285.1:28230-36906 GCF_001652005.2 Ceratina calcarata | reverse complement strand
GCATTATTCTTCCGACGTTTGATTTCTTTTTAATTATAGAAAATGCGTTTTTCTAAGGTACATAAACTTTTCGGATTGACTGTATAGCCAATACATCCTTAAGGCTATCGAGTAAGATAGAGTACGCAGCGAAATATCGTTTCTCGCCGAAATCGATCCATCCTTCGCGTGAGTTATCAAAGAATTATAATTGATATCGTAGGGGTGAACGAACGGTTTCCTCAACCGCGTGTACGAACGAATTAATCCTGTTTCGGGAGTGAATGATGGAACGTTTACGATATTTTTATTTCTTCTTCCTCTTCGCTACGGATATACTGGAGGCGTGACTACTTTCGGAGAAAGTAATTTCCGTGCATGCTTCATATAAAGGAAGTATCAACATTTCATCATTAATACTATCCACAGGCCACGTTGAGCTCCCCTTAAGCGAAAGAGAAGGATCCTCGGTTGACGCTCGGCCACCCAGCAGCGCTTACCCCAGAATTCGATAAAGCGACAGCACTTTCATTTCCATCGGTCGGTGTCAAAAGGGATCAAAAAGGATTACTTTGCGGTTGATTGGATCACGATAACTTCTTCCGCGGATTTCTTCGATGAGCCGCGGGCCCGTTGCATAAATTTTACGAGAGATTGCCGTGAAACGACTGCAACGCGGGGAAGTTCGTTTCTAATTTTTCCGTCTTACGAACTCCTCAAGGAATAAAAATTCATGCCCTAAAAAAGAGTCGATTCTAGAACGAATAAAGCCTCTCCTCCTTTCCCATAGTAATCATCATTTCGGTTCTCCGGCACAGCGGCGAGGCGTCAAGGAGCGTCAGCTTGCGACTCTATTTCCCCGATCGATCGGATTAAAAATTTCTCTTCGGCCGTTCCCGCCTTCATAAATTTACATCGACCCGATATCGAAACGAAATGCCGCGAAGAAGGCGAGAAACGGGAGACGGAAAAGGAAGAGCGGACCCGAAAAGGAAGGAGCGCGTTTCGAAAAGGAGAGGAGGCCTAAAAAATCTCGATTCGTGTGCCATTACCGGCGACGACGTCGGATTCTATTTGAAACCAGCGCGCTCTTGCAGTCTGGTCTCTCCTAATGAGGCCGGCTGTTTTTTTTTTCTACCGTTCACTCTAACCCTCCGGTCGGTGCCTCCCGGTTCCCCGGATGCCGTGGCCCTGGCACGCGTTTCTCTTTCTCTCTGTCTCTCTTCTTTTTTATCCATCGTCGCGCGTCGCTTGAATGAGGAGTACAGCAGGAGGAGAAACCGGGGAGCTCGGTGAATGTTATCATCGCGCCGCCTGATGCAGTCTGAAACGGCAACGAGAGGATGCACCAGTCAGACTATCCAGCATAATTAAAACTTGTACCGGGCCCGGCAGCGTCTCGAAGGTTAGAAATACGCGTCTTTTGTACGTACGCCCACGCCACGCAGTGCGGTCCTTGTGTTTACGCGCCGAGCATTATCGTTATTCCGCCCGCGGAGCGCGCGCGGGCGTGTTCCGCTGAATACGTGAATACGACGGCTCATTGAAATCGAACTGTTGACGCTGATACGGCGAGCCCCTGTCTCCCTCTTTCTGCAGGAGCCCTCTACCCCTTTCGCCGCAGTCGGCCTCTAAATTGAGACACCAAAATGCGCAGGGGAAGCGATTGATGCAGTTACTCTCGAGGCTACATACATTGTATCTATCTATCTGTTTTCTTTTTAACTATTGGACCATATTATTCGATAGAAAGGCATGACAGCATCCTAATAACGCAACACTACTAATGATGCACGCAGCATTTCGATACGCGAGGGAAAAATTATTTTACGTCTCTCGTTATAAAGTTTTTTGTAACCTCTGTTTGATTTCACATTTTTATTTGACAAATTCAGTATTTCTCGTGGGATGAACGTACGGCGCATATTCCGTGATTGACGCACTACTGACAGACCTGTGAATTATAGATGAAAATACATAATGTTTAAATTCGTGTGAAAATATTCAAAGGGTGGGACGCGTGTCACCGAACGTCCCATTCAAACAGACTGACACATCCGACTGCAAAAAAAGAACTAACTATGAAATATTTATAATAAAACCAATGCGTCCTGCATTTATATTTTGTCGCGTAGAGAACGACCGACGCAGTTTTCGTTTCGAACGTTCGTCCGGTTTTATCAAACGGTTTCTCGTCATTTCATGCGACGTAAATCGTTTAATTAACGTGTTCGACGATTTGTTACTTAAATGCAATCACACAGGTATCACTAAAATACTATAATTAATACAACTGTCGATTTTTATATAAATACTTCGATGATCCAATTCTACGCGACATTTATACGACAGTTTCAAATTAATTTTATAGTTTGTAACGTAAATCGGATGCGTTTCAATAAAATAGTTATTTTTTAAAAGGTAAATTGTATCGCTTTTTATTTCACATTTCATTGTATAAACCTAGTCTGCAATGTTGATTTTGTAACTTAAATGAGGAGATACATTTGACATTGTAATTATCGCCGAACTGAACTTACTCCTCGTTTGTTTTTGTACAACGAATTACGAGAAGATTTCCGCCATGTCGATGAGAGAGATAGAGATAGAGAGAGAAACAGAGAGCGAGCTAGAGTAAGAGTAAGCTGTTTCAGTAATCTTAATAAAGTTTATATGAACCCTCCGGCAGGGAGCCCGCTCGCGTTTCTGTTCACAGGCAGCAGCTACTTAAGCAAGACAAGTGCGATGTAAACAGAAACGTTCTCCACGGTTTCGTAACTTTCGAGTGAGGGATGCAACCAGCCATATTTCCAGCTAACGAATCCATGCTCGGGGGATGGCCGGCGCACACAGCTCCGCGCTGGCTTCAATATTTTACTGTGTCTTTGTTGGGATGTACATTAAACTGGCTCCGTATTAAGCTTCCGTTCCTGATTTACGCGAGGCTCGGAGAAAATTAGGGTGGAGAGTGATGATATTTTATTAGCGCTGCGGCCTCCCAGTTGTGTTAGAGTGTCGCTCTGAAAACGCGTGATTTCTGAAATAATGTAAGTTCTAAATCACGTAAAATTTAGGTAAGTAACATTGGCAGGATAATTTGTACTCTCAATGAAATTTCGACAGAATATTTGGGATTAAACAATGACCGTATGAAAATAGATTGTAAATTCCAAACTTGTGAGGCATATAATGTAGATCGGATTCTCGACAGTTGGAAAGAAGATGTGTAGCGCAAACTTCGAGCTTCTTAGCTTAACGTAGAACAGGTTTTAAGCTCGTATCGTCGTACATTGACAGAGATAAGTTAATTACGGCAGCGGCAGGTGCAGCTTGGCTGTGTATAAACCGGAGTTAATTTTCAATATTTAAAATTACGTGCAACTTAAACGGCCGTAGACTGTTCCTCCGCACACCGGGGGATCTTTAATAATTTATCGCGTATCCGCTAACAACGGATTAGGTTCCGCTTAGAATAGCACATAATTTAAACGAGACAACGATATATCATGTCTCTGGCGTGAAATATCTTGCGTCATTAATCAGGGACTCTCTTTTGTTTCAAATATATCTATATTCCACTGATCTTATGTGCAGTTGGGCTTAATTAGTTTGTTAATCTCACATATCAGGACTAACATAACGTGACACGTTACATATGTATAATCAATTATTGTTCATTCGCATGAAAAAATAAAAGCATTGTTTAATTAAATTAGAATAGTGGAAATGAAAAGTAGAAGCCAGAAGCTATAAAGAAAAGTATATTTCATTTCCGATGTCTAATGGCTTGTAAAGGAAAGATAAAGTGACAACTATTTTACTCACTCCTTTAAAGCTGGCTTTTAAAACTCGCATTTACTAGGACAAACGTTATCCTTTATTTAAATGTATCTTACTTTCTATGACGTGCATATCACAAGGTGGACATCTCTTTCAAAAATTGAATCGAGATCGTGTCACACGATCGGACTTTAAAAGTACTAAAAATTCGAAACTGACGCGTCGAATCAATGGATCGTGTAAATCTTTTTATCAGACATCCGTCAATCAATCAACCGATCTATCAGAGTCTTTTCATCCATGCAATGATCACAGGTTACGTGTGATCAAAAGGGAGAATGAACTGCAGACGCTGCTGTTGTACCTATGGAGATAAAAGTTATTTATATTGAATTTTTTTTATCAATTTAGTATTAAACTTGACGTCTCTGTTTAGATGTGCCAAGGGAGAGCTAAATATCTGGTACAAAGCAATTTTCTCTGTGCATTATGCTTCCCTGTATAACGATTCGTTCTTTTGGGCTGTGTGTGACATATTCAAGTTGGCTTTTAAACCCCTTTGAAGCGATTACTCTGTCGTTCTCAACAACGTGAACCACAAACATGTCTGCGAGATATCTACTCCTACATTTTGCAATCGTACTATATCTTTAATTATACTTATGTATATAAAAGCTTCTCGTAAGGTTCATTGAATTGTTCGGTTCTTTAAGACTTAAAAAACAGCTGGCATATTTTTTCCAATTGACCGGGCAAGAACGGAATCGAGTAAAAAAGGATGAAATTTTATTTTAACGAAACGAATGTCAAAATTTCCACGGCGACAGTTTTCAAGCATATTTCCGTATTTACACGTCCCGCATTGACTCGGTTCCATTGTCGTATCAGTGGTCACGACAGTTCGAAAATCGATTCCCCGTCGACGTTTCCTGCGCTTTCGTCCGGCGGTACGGAAAAATTTGGAGTGTCGCGTCGCGTCGTCCCGCGACAATCACAATTCCCCGACGCGATGCGACGCGTTGTCGTCGCGGTGAAAGCGGAAAAGTCGTCAGGCCGTAACGTCGTCGGCCGGATGTCGTTGCACCTCCGACGTCGGTCCTTTCTCCTCTTTTTCCACTTGCAAAACAGATCGGATCTTATTTCAATACGAATCGAAAACGGATTGCGGATATCAACGTCAGAAGCCTGAATGAAATTACCATAATAAAGAGGCTGCGCCCGATAGAGACGACGTTATCTGGACGACGGGATTCGGAGGCAAATGAATTATCGTATCAAACGCAGAAAATCGCTTATCGATCTCTTATCCGTCCCTTGTACGTTCCCCGTCGAGTTCTCTCCAACTTTCTGACCGTACCTGTTCTGTACGAAGGGAAATCGGTCCAATTACTCGTTCTACGACGGTTTATTTATACGTATAATGGAGACCAAGTAGGATTGTATCGAAAGTATTGTTGAATAAATTCACAATACTATTCGCACATCTGGCTCAGTGATTTCTAAGATCGAATCCTTCTCATGTTTCTCATCTTATCAATTTATTTATTTCTCTTGATTTAACAGACAACCAATAAGAGATATTATGTAAAATAATTTGATGTTTAATATTTTTATTGAAACAAGTTGTACATGAATGACACTTTCTATGGATACACCCTGTATGATTTAATTTTTAGATCTAAAACAGAAAATTACTTACAAGTAAAAATTATTGCGTTAGAATTTATCGCCTTGGTTATCTCTTTGAGTTAACGTAAACGATCGTTGGACAATTGATCGTCACCAAGCGAAAAGATAGAACCTATAAACGCCTGGGACCATTTCTTCTTTGTTGGACTTTCAAAGACTAGGTCTCGGTTGGTATCGTATGATACATTAGATACGGGCCAGACGGGATGAAAAAGGAACCAGCGTAGCGGGAGGGCACGTCGATTATTGGGAAAAGCCGAGCTTCTTTTTTATACGTTGCTCGGTCGCGCTCGAATTAATCCCTTTTTCGGGGACCGTACGATATAGTCGGCCTGTGACAACCAGAGGAGGATAAAAAGGAGAGAAGGGACTATGTGGCAAGGTTGGCACGGCGATGCGAACCGGGAAAAGGGATGCTTTCTGCTCCTCTCAAAGCAATCCCCTGCGCGGTGCACCGAAACAATGCCGCCTGTGAGCTTGCTCGAGCATGGAGACGGAATGGAACGAAACCTGTTGCAGTCGCAAGTCCACGAGACGCCACGGGAAATTGGATTTTTTAGAGTGGTTAGCTCCCTCGGCTAGGTCGCTGCTCTGGTCGCGGCGTTTCGCCTGTTCACTGACGCATCGTACTAGCCAGAAACTTAAGCTGGCCGAGATCCTCTCTTTGTCCCGCGATACGCAAACGAGATATGCGACCGGTCAACCTCGTTACACGACATCAATCCAACCCTTTGACGAATGAATGGAGTCATGGGACCGAGCGCTGGATGAACGGCTCCCATTGACGTGGACAGTGTTTTAATGAGGTTTGCGTACTTTTCAATTCAGGTAACAATTCTGTTTAACTATAGTGTTCGAACACTTACTTTGCCTGGGAAATTGCATTATATTACCACCGAGGGACGGCTAGTGAAAAATTATATCCATTTGATAACTGGAGTAAAAGAATATTCAATGAGAATGAATAAGTTGATTGCATGCTTAGACATAGATGTGCGTTTCATTAAATTCTCTCTTGATGAAAAGATACAATATGAAGAATACATAGGTAGATAGGTAGAATTTGTAAACGAATAACTAGTGATATAAAAATTATTATATAACACGCATTTCTGAAGTGAAGCGAAACAAATACATACGAAAATGTTTAGTTTAATAAACAACGATGACACTGTAAACGTGCACCTGCGACGCGACGCCGAGACGGTGCTGCGCTAAGACACGCGTTGAAGCGCGCCGCGTAATTAATGCTTCGTCGAAATGATTAATATCCGTATGGCAGACCCGACGGGCGCAGTAATCGTTAGCTGGCAATCATTTTGGTAATGTATAATTCCGGCGACGTAACTGCAATTATAGTTCGCGCGTAATCTTCCTGTCTCCTGTTCCCGCTGTTCCAACGACTAGACGCATCCGCGCCGTGGCATATCTCAACGCGAGCCGATCTAATCTCACGGGCGCGACGCGCCTCGCTACGGCTAATAACGAACGCCGAGATACCGTGATGCGTGCACATCAACAGATATTACCGCGAACGGGAATGCATTTTGGTCCCCGCTTATCAGTCTTAACGACGGCGTCGATGGCCGACGAGAAGCGTGCAGCTGTTCCCCATCGAACGACTTACAACTCCTCGAACTCGTACCACTCGATTTTCCATCGGGAAACTTTCGAATGGTGGTAGGTAGGTACTATTGGCCAGGGAGAAAGCCAACTTGTCTCTGTATGCGGCTGATGTATCGAGATACGACTGTACGTACGTACATATCTTCCTGGATAGTCTGCAATTTTATCGAAAAAAGTCTTGGGGAAACTTTCGTTCCGGGAACATTCCACTTTTGCGTCCATGCGAGGTATATATTTTATCGAATTGCATGAGAAGTTTTAGGAAAAGTAGTTTAGTGGTTGAGAAAATTTTAAGATAAAAGAACAAGCTTTGGCTGTTACTGTTCTGTTTAGCTCATATCTATGCATCATGATACATGCTTAATTTTATTATCGTATTATTGATACTCATAGACAGTGTAGACTGTGCGAGCGAGACAACAATATATAGATAAGATTCGAGCATTTAAGAATTTGCGGAGACGACTTGCGGTCTGTAATTTCATTTACAGAGAGTATGCACCGCGTCGATTCCATTTCAATTCTATTCTCACTCGGTAAATGATAAGGAAACAAAATGCATTCCAAGGAAGTCGCTTACGTTCGCTTACTAAACTGAAGTTCATCCGCGAAACGGCATTTCACCTTTTCCCTCGCATACATCACGTATCGCGGCCTGGCGCGACGGTACACGCTAAATAATTCAACGCGCATAGAACTCGAGACACGCTTTTGGAAAAAAGTTCCTCTGTGCCCCGAGCCCCGTAGTTGAAGTCGGAGCAAACAATTTAGGATCCGTCACGTGCCGAGACGACGACGACGACGACGACAACGCGGGCCGGCGTCAAGATGCAACTTGGATAGGTATCTATGTATATGGAAGACGAAAATGCAATTGCACCAGCGGAACCCTGTGTCGCGGAGAACAGCCACGACGCTCGTGACTCGTCGACCTAATATAAGTAATACCCAACTAAGCAGCAACATTGTTATTGTGGGTTGGCGAACGTAATTCTATCACGACTGGGCCGTGTTGCAACCGATGCGCGTCGTCGAGCGACGCCGCACATGCACCGAAGAAAGAGGGAAACGGCGTAGCGCGGAAACGAACAACAAGAGATAATGCGAGAGACAAGTGTTTTATATGCACGACGACGTCATCTTGTGAATGCTGTCGCGCATACCGATCATTACACCGTCCCGCCTCGCCTCTCCTCGCCGCCTATGGAAACGTGTAAACGATGAGTTTTTCACCGTGCGCCGCCGTTTCGATCCAACGTGCACGTGTGTATCCCGACACATGGTATCTCGTTCATCTCGCCGCCGAATTTTCCATGTACACTTTTTTGCGAGCCTATTGTCTTTCACGCATTTGCCGCAGCCACCATCGGCTTTATAACTCCTTTTTGATGGTTACATTTAATCACGACTTTTATATCCACCGATTGATCCTTTTTGTCGCTTTTCATTTGCTTTGCTCGTTACGCGCGCGTTTGTATTCTTTGTGTTAGTGGGTCGATTTTTCTCTCCACTGTTCAAGTCCTGTCGAACGGAATATATTCGTTGAATGTAATATTCTGTTATAAAAATCCGTGAGGATGTTTCGCGATGTGCTTGCAAGTG
>NW_017137285.1:26463-27783 GCF_001652005.2 Ceratina calcarata | reverse complement strand
TTCATAGTAAATGAAATAAATAGAAGACTGAATACTATTAACAGTAATTTAATTAGTTAACCGGATTAATTGGGAAGTGTAAAGAAACGCGACTTAAATCCGTAATCGAATCAAACGCTTGCGGCAAATTCCGTCAGCACCCGTTAATTGCTGTGCTGATACCGTGGTAAATTTGGAATTCGGTTTGACGAGAAGCCGAGTAATTAGCCGTTGAATATCGTGAGGCAGTTGCACGAATTGCAGATGCGTCTTGTTTGCCCGCGTAGCTAGGGCAAGTATTGCACTTTGACAAGCTGCACGTACATACGTGGTTGTGCTAGAAATGTTTTACCTTTCGTTGCGAGCGAAACTGGTGCATTTGCGTCACACTCGAAAAGTTCTCTTTTGAGAAAAAAGTACCGACTAATTAGATTAAATTTTTCTACGTAATAGTAAAGTTAAAAGGAGGATAGGAAAAATAAATTTGGAGATGAGTTGAAATAACTTCTGAAATTATGGAGGTATCTCATTTAATTAAAACATGATTCGTGTTGAGTTATTTCATTCTTATATTTTCCTGCGATTTTTAAATCATTTTAAATGATTCAGATATGCACATGTAGAAGAGAGTAAAAGTAAAGTTTTAATTAAGATCGTAGGAGAATAAATTCAAATCAATGGACGTAAGTGTAGCAGAATTCAATGCATCGACATGACTAAACCGATGCGCTTCGCAGTGAGTTAAGCGGGTGAGGCAAGCAGCAGCTTTTATTCCAACAGGGACTACCGTAGGAAATTAAACATCGATCGGGTTTCCACGAGGACGGAAAATGGCCGGGGGCTATGGCAGTCCTCGTCGCTTCTGCATTAAATTCGAAGACGTTACTGGCGAAGTCGTATAATTCTCCTCCGTATAATCCATATATCCGCCGCCTATCTATTCTCGAATTGTTATTCCCGACTCAGCCGGCCGGCTCAACTTCCGTAGTACTAAAATCGAGATATTGCGCCTTGTAAACCGACTATATCCAGCGGGACGGATTATGTGCTAACTCAAGGAGCTTACGTGCTGACTTAATAATCCTCCTTGTAAATCAACCGGGTCTCCCATCTCCTCCTGACTCTACTCACAGATACCGTTTCATATTTTATCGCCACTTTTCTTATTACGCGTTTTCGTATCTTTCTGAATTCGTTCAATTTCATCTTTGCATCTACCCGAAATATTATTAAAATATGTATATGTTACCCATCATTTTATTTTGGTTTCCGAAAATAATACAATGAGGAGGTACACTTTTATTATACATATACAATAAGAAAGTTTCTATGTATTTTTCT
>NW_017137285.1:0-25383 GCF_001652005.2 Ceratina calcarata | reverse complement strand
TGTAGGTACTGCTATTACTTCCAAAAAAGATCGTATACAATTTTTTCCTATCTCGAATAATTCAGAAGTAATCGATTAATTATTTCGTTCATCGCCAATTACCCCTTAACGAGTGGAGTTAGGAGGAAATTTGTATCTGATAACTACAGCTATTGTACATCCACTAGATGAAAATTACCATTCCTGTTCCCCGCGGATCCTCAAACTTGCACATCCTTTCCACAATTCTTTTGTTTCAAGGAAACGCTACGGAATTAAATATGAAAACGATGCGCATCTCGCTCAGAATCAGGCGCGGCTAAGGAATATTTCACAACATCCGGCGACAGCTGTGCGGTAAAATATTTACGCGAGCGTGTTACCCGTACAGCGAACAGCGACTTGAAATTATCATGCGCCCTACCTCCGGCCACGAATCGTTCGCTTCGTTCCCATTCTCTGGCTTCGTTTCCATCCCCGTTCGGTTCTCGTTTCACCGATTTTCTTTTTACCCTCTCGCCCTCATCCCCTCCCTCTCTGTTCGTCGTCCCGATTTCCATAGATTTGTGTGAGTCCACGAAAGCGTCAAATAATTTATACCTAGTGAAATACTTTGTTAGATCGTTCTTATTATGACATAAGATACGTCAGAGCATTATTTCTCCTAGGAGTTTTATTCAGTTCCATTCACAGTCTGATTCGATTATCTTACATCTGTCAATATTTTTATATTATTGGCCGGTTACTCAATTTCTGCATTTGCTATACTCGTACTTCCGCCCGTTTCTCATGCTTCGTGTTTTATAAGAATTATTCATAAGCCGTCGCGACGGCCGGAAAGCGACTCCAGGACGATAAAACGGTAGCATGTTCACGATGCATAACGGTTTCATGTAGTATTAAAGATTAATACCTTATCTGTTCGCGTTTCATTACGCGCTACCTTTATAATATTTTAAAAACGGATTAACGAACCTGCTGTTTGTTTATCAAGTCCGCATGCGAGTGCAAGTCTCGGTATATGATCATTATATTTTATAGAGTCCCGCATTTGCATAGAGACGCTGTGCGACGGCGACGACGCGAAACAAAAATGTCGTGTTAATACAATATGGTAAGCTTTCTTCTGTATATTTGTTCACTGGCTCGTTAATTTTAACAATTTATTTTAGCGACCGCGGGTATAATAATCGCGAGACGTGTTGTTTATAAAGTGTAATAATTACACGGCAATTAACTACTTTGTTACACGAAATAACGAATACCGAGTCGTGGAATGGTATTATTTCCACCGTTGCGTATTCAACCATTTAACGCGAACGCATTTAACGAATTTCAATACAAAACGATTTACGTTTTAACGGTATCAACGTTCTTTTATGCTTTATCGTTTTAATTGACTTTTTTTTATTCATGCTCTTTCAAATATTTGTTCCTGCTCCGTCAATTATTCATGCTCTTTCAAATATTTGTTCCTGCTCCGTCAATTATCCATGCGTGACAATTGTATTGCAATTTTCAGCGGTAGTGGATATCTCATTAGGTCAGATAGCTTGCAAGCTCTTATTGCGATTATTATTATTATTATTATAACATCGGTGTCGCGTGACTGCAATTAACCGTGAGTGCTTTCCTACTTCTCTGTGACATAATAGTTTTATATTAATTCTGCCACTTTCGTTTCGCATTCAGCGATCGTTCATACAGATTTTCATAATACCTAGGAAATTTCATGGGTCGACGTGTAACCCCGTTCTGTTGTCTGACAAATGTTCTTTAATATGTATTAAAATATAAAATTAATTAAAAAATTTCTCACAAAGTGGAAAAAAATATTTATTCAAAAATCATTTTGTGATTTCATATACACATATTTTGCGATCATAGTCAGCTGTCGTACGCATAGTTTAACCTGACAAAAATAATCATATGCTTACGTTCACATTAAGCACAATTAATCCAGACAAGTTTTGAATCTGAGAAGACGGTGCTTTCCTTCTCACGATCTTCTTCTTTGCTCCGGTGGCTCGCAGATTTCTGTTCGCTTTCACGGATTTGCATAAGCCAGGCTTCCGACTCGAAGCTCGAAGAGCAAATACCGTGTCGCGTCACGAATATCTTATTAGGTCAGGAAGTTTTGATTTCGCGCGGGACAGTCGGTCTGTGCGATGGAGAAGATAAGAGGGAAAGAGTGCACGTGCCTCTTAAAACCGATCCTTGCTGAATGTAATTATCCGATGACCGAGTTGGAGGATAAATAGATTTCGCTGGCGACAGATGTTTGAACTGTTAGAAAGTTTAGATGAAACAGTGCTCCTCGCGGTTATATTGTTTGCTCTGAAACGCGAATAGATTTTGTCCACTCTTCTTGAATGTTTCACAGATTGGTACATTTTTGCTTTGTACCAAGTCAAATTTCATGAAAATTGTTTATTAAATGTATTAAATATTACCTTCTTCATTGTAACAATAATTAGATTTATCTCGTCCCTAATTGATCCTAGCTATGTTTATAGAATCTGTTGTCTAGAGATACGCTATCTATACAGTGGTTTGAATCGATTCTGTTTATGCTGAAAGCAATCTAATATTGATCACTATTATGTCCGGCCAGCATTTCTATGTACATATATTGCTATGTCAGTTATACGGTCAATACTATGCTATATCAGTTTCCATGGATGTATGAATTTACATGATACAAACATTAAAATGAAGCAGTAAATTTCTTGTTACTAGTTATTAACAAGATTAGATTTATTATTAGGAAGTGAATACAGTACACGTTTGGAAGGTGTTTAGAAAGTGGAGATTCAATCAGCTTTTGAAAATACAGTGACAAAATTAAGCAGTTGCATGAGAAAGCTAAAGATAAACGAAAGTTCGACAGACCTCAATAAGTTTCGTTCTCGATAAATCCAACGGTTCCCGGTGGAATCAGGAACGGTGTTCTCGTTATCAATTCACAGATAAAACAAACGAACTTCCAAGAACTGGGGTTTTTCTACCGGGTAATAAAATATCTCGTCCCTTGGTGGGTACGTTGAATTCTCAATACCGTCGCACGATCGTTTCGCTCGCGACGGGGATCCGATCGCGTTACGTCGCGGAATTAGTTTTTCCAACCGTGATCCGTGGGAGTTCTGGTCGGGAGCTCGAAGCGTTTCTATACACAGTGTTTTTCTGTCAGAAGAAACCGTTCATCCTCGAGGGAATCTCGGACGCGGGAACATAGCGCGATACGGAGAAACCTCTGTGGAAAAACGAAAACGTCGAAGTCCTCTAACTAAACGAACACGTGAACAATCCCCTGTTCAGTTGAGAATTAACGCGAAATTGACCATGGGTCTCGTGTTCCTCATGAATTATTGGACTACAGAAAATATCGTTTCTTCATAAAGAATCTTTAACATACCCCATGTGCAAAATCGTTCTGCTAAATTATATTTAAAAATTTCTTTTCTAAATTAAATTTTCGCAAACTTGTATCGTGTTTTAACTACACAATACTCTTGAAATATAAATAATTAAATGAGCTGAAGAGATTTATCATCTAATCGATTAAGGGATTTATAAAACTATCCCGATTTCCACCGCAATGCGTGCAAGATAGAATAACGCTCGCGTGTATAACTTTCGAGCTTTATTGGTCGAGGTGGAACACGATAGAGTTACGAGGACTTCAAAATGTAGTTGAATGATCCACTTTATGGTCCGTGTCACGTAAGGGGAGAACAAAGTACACAGTGACTCTTTTAAGGGCATTGTATATCACTGTAATAGCAAAATATTGCGAATTCATGACAGCCACTCTCGTTTCAGAAGCACTTACGTCATTTATCTGGCCCCTATTCCCATAACGTGTCCAACTATGTGCCGAGCAAATCAAATTCAATTACCTGAAACAGCGAAAAATTAATCAATTAATTGATGCATTTTTTTATATATGATTTCAATTTTTAATTTTTTTCCATAATGTAAATGCTGTATTTCAGGTTTTTAATAATATTTAATAATGATATCAAAATTTATTTCAACAATTGATATCTAACCGTCTCGTTCGAGAGGTTGAAAAATATTTCTTGAAATTGTATGAACAATTATTCGTCGCTCGTCTCGCGGGTAAGTTGAGGACGATAATAGAATTTCCAGACTAAAGCAGCTCAGGTTCCTGTAGGACTTTATTCTCGTTTCCCGCAAAAAGCTCCGACTAGCCGCAAACTGGTCAATTGCCCGCGGAAGTTAGGCGAGAATAATTAAAAGATTCAACAGGGCCTCCGAAGAGCAACGGGACGTCGAAAAGTGTAAGGGGTAGCGGGCGAAACTTCGTCCTCGGAGTGTTTGTTAAATATTCATAAGCTTTTTCTCTAGTTGACGTTTCAACATCGTGAATGACTCGCCGGTTTTTGCAATTGAAACTTTATCACCGCTGTGAACTACGCCCCCTGTCCTCGCCAACCGAGATCGCCATAAAAATAACGCGAGCCGCAATAATTTTCTTTCGCGAATTTACGACCCTCCACATATCACGAGAAATTCCTTGTCTTTCCCAATTCCTTTTCCGCCATTTTCTATCCCGTTCTTTGGTTTTAATTTATTAAAATCCTTGCATTTTACATACATAAAATAGAATCATATTTAATTATGAAGTATAATGACTGAATGTAATTTGAATTCAGATTTCAGATTTCGGCCAGCATATTTTAAAATATGAAGAATTACTATTGAGTTTTGGATTATTCCGTGTGAAATCCGCGCTGAAAAAGTTCGCATTTTTTCAAGTATANTAACCGTCTCGTTCGAGAGGTTGAAAAATATTTCTTGAAATTGTATGAACAATTATTCGTCGCTCGTCTCGCGGGTAAGTTGAGGACGATAATAGAATTTCCAGACTAAAGCAGCTCAGGTTCCTGTAGGACTTTATTCTCGTTTCCCGCAAAAAGCTCCGACTAGCCGCAAACTGGTCAATTGCCCGCGGAAGTTAGGCGAGAATAATTAAAAGATTCAACAGGGCCTCCGAAGAGCAACGGGACGTCGAAAAGTGTAAGGGGTAGCGGGCGAAACTTCGTCCTCGGAGTGTTTGTTAAATATTCATAAGCTTTTTCTCTAGTTGACGTTTCAACATCGTGAATGACTCGCCGGTTTTTGCAATTGAAACTTTATCACCGCTGTGAACTACGCCCCCTGTCCTCGCCAACCGAGATCGCCATAAAAATAACGCGAGCCGCAATAATTTTCTTTCGCGAATTTACGACCCTCCACATATCACGAGAAATTCCTTGTCTTTCCCAATTCCTTTTCCGCCATTTTCTATCCCGTTCTTTGGTTTTAATTTATTAAAATCCTTGCATTTTACATACATAAAATAGAATCATATTTAATTATGAAGTATAATGACTGAATGTAATTTGAATTCAGATTTCAGATTTCGGCCAGCATATTTTAAAATATGAAGAATTACTATTGAGTTTTGGATTATTCCGTGTGAAATCCGCGCTGAAAAAGTTCGCATTTTTTCAAGTATATTAAATTTCTTATCATTTTTTTGTCAGCGGGATTCATTCCACGAATTTTTTATGCAATTTTTCTTTTTAAAATACGACTACCGAAACGCAAAAATGAAATTTCCCTCTGCAATAACTAGAAATCTTATCAGTCCCCTGCCTATTCAGTAATTAGTACATTACATAAAAGAGTAAAATGCAAGAATTAATATTTATGAAAGATTATAATGGACTGTTCTAAGTATGGCAGATACATATTTTCTTGCGTGTCCCTTTACTCGGCGCGAGGTACGCGATTTCGTATCGTGCGATACGCCCGTCCGTCGACAATTTCCCAACGCAACGCGAAGTTACTTCAACGAGCACGCGCGATTATCCGGCCTGCTCGCTCCGATTGTAGGCAACCGTACGTAGATACGTACTTATGTACATGCAGTATAATACAGCTGCACACGGTTCCGTAAAACGCATCGTTCTAGCCCGGGTTATGGTTACGGTAAAGGAGAGAGAGAGCCCCGGTCGTGGGATGGGACATTAAGTTTATGCCTCGTGCAGAATTACGTACATTTAACACGTTGATAACCAGCGAGACGTTGCTGCGGGTTCGCAATGACAGCGACTTTTGCAAGCGACAGAGGCCGGTTTGATGTTGCCCGCGATATTTTCTCCTCTTCCTCCAACCCCGATGGGGACCGTTCATGACACGCCGCTGCCCCCACGAAACTGTGCCGGCTGCTTATCAACGGAATGCTAATTGCGATAACTCGATCGTTCCTGCAAACGTTGCATTCGGTATAAACCCGATGCCTGTGTAACCACGTCGATGCGGTGCGGTGGTTTAAATACGATGTTTCGGTATCGCGAATTGAGTTATCGATTCCGATGGATCTCGTTACTAGTTCCCGTACTCGTGCAAAGCGTACGAGATCATAGATTGAATTATACTCGATCCTAGTTCCATCATATTATCTCCAGTTTTGCTAACTACGTAAACGGTTGTTCCACCGCTTTGTGTCGCGTTGAGTGTTTTTTTTCTTACGTTAAGTCGTTCTTTATTCGACATTTTATTCAACGATTTTAATAATTAAATTCATCAGTTGCACACTCATGGATGACGTTTCGTGTTTTCGCCTGGTTTTGCTTTTACTGTATTATTTCCCTGGTCGTTTAATTATGCCGTGTTGGTAATTACGCGTGCGATCATTGAACGGTAACGCGTTAATGGATTGCGTCGATGATCGGCGTACTCTCTCGACGGAAACAGCCGGACTGAAACGCGGCTACATTATATTTCGCCGCGTAAATTGGCCGCGTTTTCGCGTTACACGTACCTACACGCGGCCGGGGGTGATACGTGGGGCGCATATGAAAACGGAGATGCGTACTTCGTACCGTTTCCCGTGGGAAATTTTCAGCGTGGTCAGTGTAAACTCAACGATTGTTACTCTTCGTTGAAGAGCGACGGTCGAAATTTAATATCGCGGTTTGATAGTGGTCATTAAGCCTAGCGTAGATCGTAAAACGCAGTAACAATTTAAACTGCTTGATTAAAATATTTACTTCATTTATCTCTCGAGTTCATTATGTTGTTAGTAACAATTCATTTTATTGGAGAGAACAATTAGTGGGAACAATTATATCATATTAAGAATTTCTAAAATCTTAGTTCTAGTACCATAGTTCATAAAATTGAATTATGAGTTTTTAAACAAATTAAAATAGTTTATAATTTAATGTATTATATCTAATCTAACATACATATATACTTTATAACGAATTAAGAAAAACAGCTGATTCAATTTTTTTTAATTCATGGGTAAGTGCATGATTTCCATATACTTCAGTATTAAAGTACAACTTTTTAAACTTTATTATTCGAAAAATTAAACATGGATATATTATGTTTATTACGATCTGAGGAATAACATATTACAATTAGATTGCAATTCGCAGCACTTGGTATTTTAATAAAACTACCTTAATCATGCCACAGCCACAGTTAAACCACATTTCCGACAGCCTTTAATGTCCGCTTATGTAAACGTGTGTAGTCACTGCTGTTTGAACGCAAATAAATGTACATATGTCTCCCCTCGGCCGGAACGCGTGATAGAGCAAACACCTAAGTTTTCACAGGCTCTCGCCCCACGATGGCTTCTTCCGAAACGTGGAATTGACGATTCAGCGGGCCAAGAGCTGGCGATGCGTAAGCGCTACGAGCAGGTAATCCAATAAAGCAACGCTTCCGGTCCATTATTCTTGTTCCACTTGCACCTCTGGCGCGGAAATCGTTGACCTATCTATCCAGTCGTTATAAATCGGCGCGAGGACTGCCGGTCCTTGCTTTCCTTCCCCAGACAGTTGGTCGATATCGCACACTCCTACGTTCCGTCCGATTTTGTGCACGTAATATGCGCATATTGATTAACTTTTTAAATAATTTTACAAAATTGTAGGGAAACGTTAAAACAAACATCTTCCTGTGATCGCGTTACTTTAGTTTAGAGATATTTAGAAAATTTTATTTCTCTATAAAACGTTGAAAAATTATGTGAACATATAATGGACGCATAAAATTCGAAGTCACGTAAGCTTGTAAAATTCGCGTTTTACAGAGAATTGCATTGTTGAGTTACGTCCCCGAACATATTAGTCAGCCATTGCCGAAACGGGAGTCTGAACTTTTTAGCGGAATTTAACGCTCACGTTTGTCGGATAAACGCATCAGTCTATGGAATTTAAACAGCTATAAATTTTCTTCCACTGCACGCGAACAGAAAAAATTTATTACTTATTATGTGATTAACACGCTTTTAACGCACGCGTTTCAATATTCTCTAAATGGTTACCCTTATTCACGATTTATTTTGAAACGCATTGACTGGACTCCAATTTTCTCTTTGTTAAATTTGCATGTTTCTGATTAAAATTTATTTCATGCAATATTCATGCATTTTCGGAAATGGCGTTCAGTTCTTGATTCATTTAAAAAATTTATAATACAAATAAATAAAGAAATTTAGTTTCACAAATTTTATTTTAGTCGTTTAACGCATTGCAAATATAATACGATTTCTAAAGTTTTCGTATATTGCTCGTCTATCAACTGCATATTTGAACTTCCTTCAAACTAATTAAACTCTCGCAGTGACAATAAGTTCCTTAAAGATTTAACGACGTCGGATAGTCGCCTTTTCTCACTCGCCCTCGTTATCGTTCGTAAATGATCGCCTCGGAAAAACTTTCACTTCCACAGAAGAGTCTCAAGAGAGAAAGAAGTCAAATTAGACATCTCGAGTGGCCCGGTTTCTTCCACGTCGACGCAATTTGCGAGCGAGAAAGAACAGCGAAAACGCAGGAAATTCTAGCGTAGCGAGAATCGTCGATACGAAGTCTAGGTTTAAAGCGTCGTTTGCATTCTCGTGTACACTCTACGTAAGGTTGAAGGCCCGAGTCGCAGTTATAACTTCGCCATTATCCGACTTGCCAACTTTCAGTCGCCAGACCAGGAGACTCTCTCCCTCCCTTTTTTCTCTCACTCGCATTTTGACAAATGTTCGTCTTTTTTTTCGTTCGAGGCCAGCGTCGCTCCTCATTCTTTAGCCTGTTTTCCTTCCTCTTCGCATGTTTTTGTGCCCTCGTCTGTTCCCCTTTTCTATTCGTCTGTCTGTCTGCCTGTCTGCCTGCCTGCGGTAACGTCTTGGTGAACCACCTTCGCGCAGTTTACTTTGTCTCTAGCCCTTCAACTTTTCGTTTACCTCCACCTGCGCTTCCATTCTACGGGGACACGACGGTGTAACAATGCAAAGATGGACGGGGGATAAATATTGGCTGAAAGAGAAAGAAAGAGACAAAGTGCCTAAGCGAGAAACGTCGACGAATGAACCCCGGGGCTTGTTTGGTTTGTGCGTGAGAGAATGATATGAGACAGATTGCTTTTCCAATGGGCGCGCGATGTTTAACCAGGATTTTAGCAGTAGATAAACTTATTAGAATCCGGGCAGCCAAAGTTTTCTATAAAATTACTGATAGTTAAATGAATTTAATTTATTATATTACAATTACGATACTACGAATTAAAAATCATTTCAGATTTGGAGGAAGTAGCGCAATAGAATTTCCTCGATCAGGATTTCTTCGTCTCTGTTTCAATACTATTATTATTATATTAACCTAATGAACTTTCTTGCCCATTACACTTTCCAATTCCGCAGTGAAAATTCTGGCGCGATAAAAACGTTGAAAAATTGAACGGCCCGAACCCGGCTGAGGACCATTCAAAAGTTTTCGCAGTGCGAAAAAAAAAGCGTGGGCGACAGGCCGTATAACATCGCGGTTAATTGAACTGGAGAGGTAGAGGGAGATCCGGTGGCGATAAGGGAAAGCCGCAAAACAGCGGGCGCGAAGTCGTGTGGTGGAGGGACGATAAGCGTCCGTTCCCTCGGAATCGTTCCCGCGGCCGTGGCCCGTTATCGCCCGAAACGTCAACGAAAGTTCGTCGTTATCGCGAGGGTTCGCGGTGCCTTTTTCGTGGAGGGCTCGTTACTGAGAGGACGACCGACCCGCGGGGGCCTCCGTGGAACGTCTCGAGAAGAAGTGGAAAACGTTGCTGGATGGTCGTTGAAAGATGGGATCTCAGACGGGAAGCAAAACGAAGAATTAAGTGGATTTAAAGGGAAAACGTATTCTGCGTCCCGGATGCTCCTATAGAAATGCGAGAATTAATCTTTATTGCCTTCCGATATGAACTTTGTTCCAAACGGATTTCATCGTGATTCAATTACGTTAATGTGAACGAGAGCGGGAGGAGATATGAGGAAGTAATAAGAAAGTTAACAGATGCGTCAAGTTTTTGTAATTCGACTTTATTCATGAAATTAATGAAAACGATATTTCCCATCGGATATAACCAGATCCTTTCATCTACTTGACGTCATAGTTTCGAACAAGGAATAACGATTCGGGCGGAGAGAAAAATATGTAGAAACGTAAGAAAGAATGGCGGGACACTCGCAGGGTGTGTTCGCAATAAGGGCAATTTTCAATCAAGTCAGGGCGTGCTCCTTTTCCCGGGACGTGCGTCGCCGATGGCGCAGTTTAACGCGTTTCCGGCCGCGTTCTCTTCGGTTTCGATCGGCGCCGCCTTCAGCGCCAATAAGTGCCAAGTTATAGACGGTATCAAACGAACCGGTGGTACGTTCCAGCCACTGGTTACAAAGGGGTTCGAGCTCGACGAGATTGCTGCGGGAAAAAGAAATTTCGTGGCCGATTAGATCCGCTGGTGTAAACGAGATTCCGCCTTGGAAACGAACGCCGCGGGCCAAATGATTCGAAACCGTGACGACCGAATCGACGAAAACCTTCCCTTTTTCAATACGATTTCCGGAAGCGTTCGAAAAAGTTTTGTTCCCTCCCTCCCTTTCGGTGATTAACAATAAAAACTGTATTCATTTGATTTTAAAACATATCCTCTTGCTTTCAGTTTGTCGTTGGACATAGTCGTTTTTAATATCCTTGAAAAATTCAATAAAAAAAAGATAGTGAGTCGTGCAAACAGCTATTTATTAACATTCTTCCTTTTAAAGCTAACAAGGAAATTCCTGTGAGGTAATGAAATTAAATTTGATGGTCGAAATATTTTATCCGCTTCGAAAATTACCAGAAGTCTGTAGCAGTTCCAAGTAATTGTAATTATGCTTATCGTTTAAAAGGAGAGTAAAATTGAAACTCTTTGCCCGTTTCATCGCGATAACGTTCTGTTCTTCGAAAATACGCTTTCGAGAGTACCGAGGCGAGGATTAAAAGAATTCCGGCGAAGCTCTCAATTTGTCGCGGATACGGTAGAAATTGTAGAGAGAAAAGCTTTCTGCCGGATGCTCGCGGTGTTATTAATAATTTTCACCCGTAAACAGATCTCACGGGAAACACACGAGAAAGCTGATCATCGAATTAAGCTCGAGTGCAACATTCCTCTTTTGTCATTCTTTATTTTCATATTTAAACTAATGGGGATAAAAATATGGTTGCAACCGGTGGTGTTGCTCCGGAAAAAAGTAGCTCGTTCGCATCCAACCTTTTATTCCGTATGAATTAAACTGGTCCGACCGAAATTCATAGGAAAAACTAATCAACTGGTTAATTCAATGTAAACGAGATACGAATCTTGTCTGTTGAAATGGTTTACTCTTTCCCTGGACGTTTCCTGTATTAAGCATAAAGCAAACCGAGCTTGATTAAATATCGTACATTTCCAACAATGTTTCCCCTGAAAATTAATTTTTTACAGGTGAAGCGTATTTAAATAAATTGGTAATTATACATGAAAGAAGTGGATAATCGATGAAAGGAAAGAAGTAACGATTCTGAATAACATTTCCTTTCACCAAAATTGGGAGTGAATATAATTTCATTCATCATCCAAATAAAATATCATACAACGTAGATACTTTGATCTTCATTCACGTGCAAGAAAAAGATAAAAGGAACGTGTGGAACGACGAAAGGAAAACGAGAGAAGGTTACCAAGCGTTCAGGTATTTTTATCCCTTTAATCGAAATCGCGCACATTCGCCGGTCGTGTTATTATACGCAGGTCTGTGTTTAGAGGCGCGAATGAAACGCGTTGCGACAACGACGCGCGTCGTACAATCCTTTTTCTCCCGCACATCGACCGTGGATAATGAGTCGGATGTCGCGGAAACGAATAGCGCGAATATTTCACACTGACATACTTCCAGCGACGAGACGGGAAGAATAAAACCCCCAGTCGGTGACGTACGATTGCATTAATCTCGCGTTTCGCACTCCACGCGTGTATACGGTTTGCATAGGTGTGCGTGGCAAACGACGCACGCGTACGCACTCATATCGAAAATGAGTATCGATGAAAAGGCCGGGGACAGAGGGACGAGTGCTACGTGAATGAAATTCTCTCTTCTTTTCATCGGTTAAGAAAGAGAGATGGTACTGATAGCGGCGGCTGGAAAAGGAATGAAAAACATCCACTCGGCGTGTTTCCGACTAACTGAAAGCCACGTCCCCTGTCCCTTGATTGTATTTCGCCCCAACCCCCCTCCGCCCCCTTCGTTCCCCACTCGTCATTAGTACCGAAAATAAAAAAAACCTCTTTTAAATTAAATTGTACGCGCTAAGTGGATGAGTGAAGTGCTTTCTTTCGCAGCGCTTGAAATGGAGATAGAAAAGTGGTGAAAAGTTTCAGAAAACTGAAACGAGTCACTTCGCATGATATCTTATTCATTGCTCAAGTTGAAAATTTTAATTACTTGAATTATGTTGAGTACGATAATTCTCCTTTAAAATATTTCAAAATATTTATCCAGTTGCACATAAACTTTCAATATGTAAAGTTTACTCTCCATATGCAAACGAAGATATTCACTATCTGTGAACTCTTTCATATTCTCTTATCATTGGTAATCGTATCATGCGTGGGAGAGCGAGCGGGAAAAATCGTGGCGGGACACACAGACGGACAACAAACTGTTCGCTGCTGCGGATTTGCGGATGCAACGGCGCTGTTCACATAATTTATTAATTACGTTGAAACCCGGGACAAATTTACCAAGGCTAAATTAGCGCTAGTCAAATTCCGGACACAAACGAACGAAATGAGCGGACAGTTAGCTCAAGCGACGAGTATGATTGACGCATGACTCGAATTTTAACGAAAACCTGTACCGCACTGGTTTTCCTCTGTCTGTGTCAACGCCGAAATCGTCGTTCTAATGCGGAACACGAGTCATTTTTTACCGTCACGATTCGTCATCCGTTGACGTTCACAATACAACCGATTGCAGTGTTCAGTTGATCATCGATTAAATTTATGAAATAGAATTTAATTAGGGCGCATTGTTAAGAATTAAACATGTTTGATTGCTATTTTTCAACCAATGTATTCAGCGAATTCTTTTCTGTAAATCATTCTTTTTTTTAGATTAGTTATGCGAATAATCAAATATTGATTACAAAATAATCGTATGAAAATAAGCGTACAAATATGTAAGCGTACACTGACACTCTATGAGCAATTATCAAAATACGACGACGTTTCCTGCTTACAAAATTAATCAAACATTTCCCATAATTTAATTATTGAATTCCCAATAATCTTCCTTTATAACGGGTATATAGTTCTAGTTTAAATATATTTCCAGATTTTAATTGAATTCTTCCAAAGAATTATAAATTATTAATATAAATTGAATATCAATACGAACGGTGGTGGTGCTAAAAAAAAAGGGGAAAGGTTAATCAGGGATCAGATCGTGATGCACCCTTCTTCTCCCAGCGGTAATTCGTCCAGCGCGCTCGTGCTATGCGCAATCAGTGTGCAATAAAACATAGTTATCTACAGAACGTCAAGGTTTGATCGACCGCAGTGGTCGGTTCTATTTTTACGTCCAATAGAGACCGAACGTCGCTCACCGAAACAAATCTTGATATCGTCGACGGTCAGGGGGAGAGGGTAACGAAACAGAATGGAAAGGCAAAAAGAATCGAGAGGAAAAAATCCAGACGAAAGGAGGATGAGAGAAAAATGTGATCCGTTTACGGGTGGGAAAACAGCGACGCGACGTCGGCGGAGGGAAGAAGAGTGGTAAAAAAAAAAGCCACAGGGAAACCGAAATCGGTGGAAACCGATTTTTTTCGGCGTAAAAGTCCCGATTTCAAGGCTGGCCTGAAAATGATTCCCGACAATAGCGATCGGACGAGCTTCGCTGGTCGGAATTTTTCAAAACTTCGATGAATACCGAGATAGCGTAAAAACAGTTCGTTTCATCGCGAAAGAGATTCGGCGCCGCGCCGGCGCTCGGTCCAGTGGAAATTCCTTCCAATATCTGAATGCGACGATTCCGAACAACGAAATAGATCGGTCGCGAACGAATAATTACAATGCGAATATTCGACCTAGCGAGCATTTTTTTATCCAGTTTTATCGGGTGGAAAGATTCGCGAATAAAGACAAGGCGTGCTTGCCATGGGGAAGCGATCGGGAAAATTGTATGCTCAATGAAAGAGGCTTTGGACTTTGAATAAGATTCCTATCACAGACACAAGTGAAGAAAGAGCTTTCAATCGTTCTATGTATTATCGCGTCGACAGACATGCTCTCTCTGGTAGCATACATATCATATAAGTANAATATTGATTACAAAATAATCGTATGAAAATAAGCGTACAAATATACACTGACACTCTATGAGCAATTATCAAAATACGACGACGTTTTCTGCTTACAAAATTAATCAAACATTTCCCATAATTTAATTATTGAATTCCCAATAATCTTCCTTTATAACAGGTATATAGTTCTAGTTTAAATATATTTCCAGATTTTAATTGAATTCTTCCAAAGAATTATAAATTATTAATATAAATTGAATATCAATACGAACGGTGGTGGTGCTAAAAAAAAAGGGGAAAGGTTAATCAGGGATCAGATCGTGATGCACCCTTCTTCTCCCAGCGGTAATTCGTCCAGCGCGCTCGTGCTATGCGCAATCAGTGTGCAATAAAACATAGTTATCTACAGAACGTCAAGGTTTGATCGACCGCAGTGGTCGGTTCTATTTTTACGTCCAATAGAGACCGAACGTCGCTCACCGAAACAAATCTTGATATCGTCGACGGTCAGGGGGAGAGGGTAACGAAACAGAATGGAAAGGCAAAAAGAATCGAGAGGAAAAAATCCAGACGAAAGGAGGATGAGAGAAAAATGTGATCCGTTTACGGGTGGGAAAACAGCGACGCGACGTCGGCGGAGGGAAGAAGAGTGGTAAAAAAAAAAGCCACAGGGAAACCGAAATCGGTGGAAACCGATTTTTTTCGGCGTAAAAGTCCCGATTTCAAGGCTGGCCTGAAAATGATTCCCGACAATAGCGATCGGACGAGCTTCGCTGGTCGGAATTTTTCAAAACTTCGATGAATACCGAGATAGCGTAAAAACAGTTCGTTTCATCGCGAAAGAGATTCGGCGCCGCGCCGGCGCTCGGTCCAGTGGAAATTCCTTCCAATATCTGAATGCGACGATTCCGAACAACGAAATAGATCGGTCGCGAACGAATAATTACAATGCGAATATTCGACCTAGCGAGCATTTTTTTATCCAGTTTTATCGGGTGGAAAGATTCGCGAATAAAGACAAGGCGTGCTTGCCATGGGGAAGCGATCGGGAAAATTGTATGCTCAATGAAAGAGGCTTTGGACTTTGAATAAGATTCCTATCACAGACACAAGTGAAGAAAGAGCTTTCAATCGTTCTATGTATTATCGCGTCGACAGACATGCTCTCTCTGGTAGCATACATATCATATAAGTATGTGCAATTTTTTTTACAAGAACGTCTAAACCGATAATAAAGTAAAGAAAATCATGTTAATAAAAATGTTCTACAGCATTGATTTCAGTAAATTAATATTATTCATAAGATTTTCTTTTTTCCAGCATAATATGTGGTTCACGACTATACGAATGGTTTTTTTTTTAACACTCTGTATATGTACATACATGTATAGATTAATTCTATTTCTGTTCCCTACATATATACGAATTTTAAAAGATTTTGCAATACAAACATTAAGACAGAAAAACGAAGCTACAAATTATTATTATTATTATTATTATTATTATTATTATTATTATTATTATTATTATTATTATTATTGACAGACTCGTAATTGCTAATTAACGTATAAACAAAAAACAGTCGTGTACGAAACGGTAAAAAAACAAACCGGATTGGAGTCTCGGAAACGCGGGTGCATTAGCTGGTTACAGGGTTGATTAAATTGTAACCGTAGTCGAAATAATTTATTATTGAACGACGCGGCGCGATTGAAATTTCTACGCGATCCAGTGCGTGCTGTAATAGCGTCCGATCGATTGCGCGCACAGGACGCAAAGGGCAGTTAATTTAACTACGAAGTGACGTGTCGTTGAAATTTTCAAAGCTACCGGTCCGCCTCTTTCCACAGGTCTCCAACCGCGTCGTTTAAATTTCACCAAACTCTCACGATATAATTAACTGACTGTCAAACTATTAATAACGAATGACCGAACCTGTAATCACGATAAAAATGTGGTTTATAAAAATAAATCCGCTTATCTGCCGCACTCAATTATCAGCAAACCGAATTTGATTAAATTTCGTTGATTTACAGATTACATTGCTCCTTCGATGCCGATCGCCATCCAAATTAACGTGGAAGGGACTTGTGATTCCCCTTTTTAGTTTTCCAGTTACACGTATGCGCGCTCGTACTGGGATCGTTATGTACGGCGCGCGTTAACGGGCGCCAGCCGGGCCTCTCTTGAAAAACGATGGGGGTTTATTGCGGAGCGGCGCGGATTGAAATTGGGGAAACTGCGGGTTGTCGAGCGGCTGGTTGGCTGCCGATACAGATTCATCAACTGTCGTCGGGTAAATGGTAGGAAAACCGCTGATACCGATATAGGTTCCGTATTCCGGGGGGGAGGATGTGGGCGCTGACCGCGAGTAGGAGGAGGAGGAGGAGGAGGAGGAGGAGGAGGTGGAGGCCGCGTTAGATCGGCGGGCGAGCGACGCCGGGAGGGGAAGACGAAATTTACGAGGTAACGATAAAATAAATATTTTCTGTTACGCTCGGCGTCGTTACGGTTTTGCTACGTGACGATGCTCGGCCCTTTTAGTGCGCCCATATATGTACGCGCAATCTGCGCGTAACGCCGTTTTACGATTCCGTAAACCTGTCGCGATATTCTTCGATTCGCCGCTAACAAATTGCTACGTGTATCGGTTACCGTGCTTTTAGGGCCGCGAATCCCGTCGGAACTATCCCTTTCGATGAATCTTTTGTTGCGGTGCTCGTTTGTTCCGCCTCGCTGAAACCGCGCGTTCAATGGGTTTTTGTTTGACAAAAATTATTTCCGAGCTTGCCATGAATTTCTCAGTATGAATAAAGAAATCAGAAATTATATAGATGTACCAACACCGAGACAGTTAATTAAATAATTTAGGTTTGTCAAATACGTCAATTGCATTGACCGTTTCACGTACATAAAGAGAATGAGATGTGTAGTAGACGCATTGAACGCGACCAACACATTAGATAAATTAGGTGTTCTGTTCAGGTGTATTTACTAAATACATACATACATCGTATTATGTGTATTGCAACCATGACACACACATTGAACGTATAAAGAAAATAGATGCATTAGATATCATATGTTTATCATAATAATTCCTCCAAGTTTACTCAATATGAGGATTAAGTAAATCAGTTGAATCATGGAAATACTTATGTATATTAACTGCGAATGTGAGATGTATCAGGTGTGTTATGTAAACGAAGTCCGGCATATTAATCATGGCTAAGCTTATACACGATATGCACATAATCACCATACTATTACGCTAATGGCTCGTCAACTGTTCCTAACAATACCGAAAGGTATTAAAACAGCTGGACGAGATTAAATTTCGTAGAGTAATTTTCTATGAAAATATATGACTGGATTGTCTTCGTTTAAATGATCCAAAAATCGCGTATACTACAAATAGATTGTATATTCGCTTACTTGTCACTGAATTTGCCATCTCACTGCCAACAGCATTTGACGTTGCAGTACTCAAATATTTTAACATCATTTTAATTAAAATATTTGTTAAAATTGGTAATATCTTGATGTTTTTTTAAATTAAAATTATTATTCATTATTATTTATTAGAATTGTACCAGTGAACGCATATTGAGATAAGAAGTGTAGATAAAGAACAAAAGTAGTGTAACAACTATTTGGAAATAATAAACTAAAATTCGTTCTCGCGCGAATGTATTTAAAAATATTCAATTACTTTGGGAAAATGACGTAGCTCGAGCGTTATTAAAATACTTGGCTACATTTTAATTAATTTGGCCAACGAACCGTCACATCGTCAGATTTCGTTTAATTTACACGTTGCTTTATATTACACGTAGCGTTTTATTTTTCAGGTTCGTAACGGCGTTGGATACATTCGGCAAGAATGAAATTTTGAAATGTACTACGTATAGGAATAAAAACAAATGGAGTTTCCGTTACGTCGGAAGAGCGCAGCCACAACGAATCCTCTGGGAAGAGTAAAACACTTTTTTCCCGTTCGTTCAACCTCTCTCTACCGTCGAACGTTTTTAGTCATTAACCGTACACGAGCGCTACGCGGACTCTAATTTCCAGCGACGAAATCGAATTAATCCTCGCGGAACGGCAACGAATTAAAAATTGATCGCATCCCGCTGTTCCTGTTTCGTTTTCATCGAATCAAAACGAATCGCAAATATACGCCGCGGTGAACGCGAACACGTAGACGGTATTAACGGCAGAGGTACCACTCCGTGTACCTTTTGTTGGACGTGATTTTTTAAACGCTTGGAAAGATCATTTTTCAGTGAATAATATCGCGCTCGCTGCATTAGAGAGCCATTTTAATCAGAGTTTGTTTTATGCGCAAATAATTCTCACGCATTTTTCCTCTCATTCTTTAAACACCAGTACTTGAAGTACATTTTTTTTTACGCATCTTTAATGTGTTTCAAATTACGGTTTCGATCCCCTCGAAAAACCCAACGAATCAAAAGCATGTACAATTACAATGACTGCTCATAAATAAATTTAGAACCATTTTAGAATAATTTTTGCAATGTAATAATCGTCACATCGCAAATTTCTCAATAGAGCAGGTATCACGGGTCTCGTTACGACGAAAATCTCAATAAAGCTCGGCTGGAGATTTACGAGGAAACCAAGGGAAAATAATTTCGAGGAGTAGAAAGAGGGGCCGAGGGGACGGGGCGAGTATCGTTGGAGGATTTCGCGGCGAATTCTAGGCGGTCGCTTTCTTGCAGCAGTCGGACCAGAGAGAAACGATGAATGTATTGCTTCCCCCCTTTTTTTTTTCTTCTCCACCTCTTTTTGCGGAGCTCGAAGGCGAACTAGGCCTGAAAACGACGACCCCACCGGCCCATAGAACCGACCGTTTTCATACGAGCCACGGCTGTAGCCAAGATGAGCCGCCGCGGCGCCCGGCTATAGTTTGTTATCCGCGTATTGTGGATTTCCTTTTCTCCCTCGTTTTATTTCCCTGCCCTCCTTCAACGTTCCCCGGTTCTCTCACCTCGCCTTGCCTCGCCTCGTCTTTTTCGTCGACGAACGGGATGATGGAGGCGCCGTCGCTCCGAGCGCTCATTTCCTTCCCATAAATCCAGCCGCGTGCGGTAATGGTCGAGACACGCAGACGATCGTGATTCTTCGCGATAATTTGTCGTCTCACCTTTCCCCACTGTCGAGTGTCGTAATAGGTAATCGAACTTCCGGCGAACTCTTCTGCGTTTTAATAATCTTCAAATAAAGCAATTACACAAAGTTTCCCATTATTTCCATGTACACTATGTATTCAGAAGTTACCATTCCTCTCTTTTCTCTCGTTATAAAAAACTTTAGTACAAGCTGTTTGATACGAATCCTCAAGAAGCTCAGTGATTTTTCAAGTCGAACACGAAATGGACAAAAATATCTGGGAAGAGGATTACTGGAAAGGAGTAGTTGCGGGTTTACCGCAATGCATATGCGGTAAATCAGCACAGATGAGTAGATATACGCACACACGGTTGGCCGTTGGACATCGGGCGTCATTGGGGTGGAAAAGGGAGGGTGACAGGGGGCCGTGTAGGTGCACTGGGGTGCGCGTCGGCCGATAGTAGGACAGCGGAGGGTCGATGGATGCAACAACGTACTGTACACAGATTATATACGCGTTTGCATACATGAAACCCATGTACGTGGTCCCGATGGCACGGCCGGCCGGCCAGTGCTTGGCTTATATCACTGTTGCCGTTCGATGCGCCCCGCGCTGGACCTAGCGCAGCGCGCCGATCTGTGCTGCTGCTATACCTTCGCTATGCTATATGAACCACGGCCTGAAACGTTTCCATGAGCTTTGAATATGTACGATAGTCCGTCGCCTCTTGCATCGCCGACCTGTATCGAAAGTCTATCGAATAATTTGCTCGGTTTGTTAACGTGCGACCTAACACTGCATTTGTCAATTCGCTTTGGAATTAGAGACCACATCGGATCCCTTTGGCGTATGAATTAAACAACGTATACTCTGTTTATTTTGTACATAACAGATTAGAACGTATGTTGCATGTACATGTGATTCACTGGTTATAGTGTCATCTCGCGTTCCTAATCATGTTAACGCATTTATTTTTATTTTTATTTATCATTTGCCTATCGGCTCTTTCCCTACGTTTGGTTCAGTTCGCCTCGTGCCATCTTACTCATAAGACTAGTTCAATCTGTTGTACTATGTTACAAGAATAAATTGTTCTTATTGTTTTTCTTCCGCCTGGTGAGACATTATTATTGCTCCAAACCCGAATCCTTAACAAATTACTATAACTGATTGAATAATTTGCAAGCATTTGAATGTATATAAATATTTGCAAATGAATTTTCTACATTTGGGAACACTTAAAAATCCTCGCATTGCTGTTGATTAAATAAACGTACGGAAAGATTAGGAAAATAATGTCAGAGAAAATAGCTGCAACTTGCATATGGATAATTATCATTGTCCATTCTTCTTCTCCGTTACGTGTTTCACTGTATCTATCCGTCTTTCCCTTCTCGGTTTAACCGAGAGTTCTCGGTTCGCCCCGGGGAGTACACGCGCATAAAATTAATACGGTAGAAGTCGCTAATTCGACGAATTACAGCGATAACCGGGACTCCGACGGTATTTATGTCAGAGCGCGTAGGTGCACGTAGACGTCGTCGTCGTACGTGGCCGTGGACAATTAATAGTGCGTGGTGTACACGTTGCACGCACACGGGCGCGCGCGGCCCACTGGCTATAAACTAAGTTGCTCCCCATAAACCAGGCTGCGAATATGCATGAGGAAGGTGTGGCTCGCGTTGTTGTTGCACCCAGTAGGGTTGATTTCGGAAACGTTATAAGTCGACCGCGAGTGCATCATGCACGTTGCATCGCATTTGCAAAGCAAAGCACACGGACGCGTTCCCTGCCCCCACGAGATTAGCCGGTACCTCGTTGCAGTTTTAAGGAGCGTCCGTTTCCGCCTCCCAATTAAGAATCGTCCGGGTGTACTCTGGCAAAAGACTGGTTAATGTCTTTCGAGAGATATCTGCATGCAATCAATTAATGTAACTTCTCGTTCTCAAGCTTGCTAAAAACAATTAAATCCTGACAAAATAAAAATAATAATAGTAGTTGTATTTCACTGATACCGAGTTATATTCCAACTGTAACATTAAGGCTGAAGGAGAATGTGAAACAGTACTAACAATGAGTGCATTTGCAGAGGATCATAAGGAAATATCACTTTGCTCGTCTTGCAATACTAATTCTTAAGCAGCGGGGGTAGTAACCGCTTTTATACGAGACACAATGACGGTTCGTGAATGTTTTAGCATTAATTCGTGAACAGTACTCCGTTCTGGCAGGAGGACAACAGCTTTATGAATGCGATATCCAATGGTGCTCGATGCCGCGACTCAGATGTAAATTTTAAATCGGCTTTAAGGAGAGAACGGAAAGTTATTTACGGAAACGGAGACGTCGCGTCGGAAGGAAACGGAATGGTAAAGCGGCCGGAAAAATAACGGCGCGCTTGATATATTTCGCTTCCGCGCTTTCGTGAATACTTAAAGAAAATCGTTCGAGATCACGTTCAAGTGGGCATTATTGAAATCGTTTCGACTTCGACAATACGATACGACCCCGTCTGGGTTCAAATAATAAAATTCAAAGGGACACTGATCTCTTTTCTGTACCACAGTATAAATTGTTATATATCATCCTCTGTCGAAACAGTATTCGTTCCTCCGAAAAATGATACATACACTATTGGTTTACGCGATGCATTACGAGGTCATGAATATCGTTTCTGTAAAGAAAAATAGATCAAGCTTTCCGGGGATAGAATCGGCGCCGCACGGTCGAAGAAGCGACGCAATTTGTTTAGGTTAAACGTTGACGAGATCCCGTAATGAATACAAAGATGCGGGAAGAGCGTGGCCAGCGTTCCAAGGATTCGAGAGCCGGCGAAATTGGAAGAAAGAAATATTTACCACGAAATTGGTACATCAGCCGGCTAGCCACGGTTCGTTCGTCGAAAGCCATCCGGGACCAGCTTTTTCTCTCCGAGCAGAGCCGGCTAGAATAATATCTCGAAGACAGTTTAACCAGGATTTGGCCGGGTTCCTCCCGGTAGAATTAGTCCGGTCCGGCTCGCACCGATCCTCCATACGGCTCGAGACCATACTTGGCCTGGTTTCAGCAGATGCGCGCGGTTAATGCGGAAAGGAAGAAGGAAGCGACCGGAGGCCTCATTATCGCTTTCCGAGTTTCTTCGGCAAAATTTATTTCCTGCCCGTTCATCCCTCCGCTTCGTCTTCGAGCGCAGCCTGCCGCGTTTCAACGTATTTTTACTCATTTATAGACGCGGTCAGACCGTGTCTGTTTACCGGTTCCTTAAACGGAGCCTCGGTGAAAAGAAATTTTCTGGATCACGCGAACGTTACGCCTAGAAAATAATAAGATTTCTCTCTCATTCGACTCGACGGCTCTGAATAATTCAAACATTTTTTATAGAATTCTTAAAAATGCTTCCTTAGTATTTCCTGGTCTAAGTTGCAAGATTTTCTGTGAGAGATTGATGAAGCGGAGGCTGTTTTAAGAATAGGATGTTCGCCGAGGGGAAATTGAATAGCTCAAAGAGGATTATCTTACCGTTGCGGTAAAATTCGTTTTCTCAAGTACCAAGAACGTAAATGAAAAACGTCCTTGAACCGCTTTTTACGAGATTGTGTACTTTTCGTGCAATAAACTCAATCCTTTCTATTACGATAGCCGGATGCATCGGTGAAACTTAACTAAAACGCATTATATCTATTTCATATCGTGACAAAGGAATGCTCGCAATAAATGCAACCGACGGGAAGACTCGGGCAATGTAAAAGTCTTTGTTTGACGAACTACTCTTTTACATTTGCGACGCAGTGAAACGGACGGAATGGATCGATCGATAAAAAGCGCGGAGGGTTGCATTCTCGCTGAGACCCGGAACATCTTCGACAACCTTTTCCTCTCCGAGGCTGCGCTGCGCCGGAGGTGATGGAACGTCAATGTCGTGCGTTCTATCCTCGCGAAGAAAAATTCGCGACAAAGAGAGAACCGAAACATCATCTTGGCGCGCAGGCGAAGTCTTCTGAATAAGAAATACCGTCGAACGGAAGGCATCCCCTTATTAAAGGCACAATTGCTCTTCCTATTCTTGTTACTCCTCATTCCAACCGGAAATGGATTTCCGGATTATTGCATAATAATAACGATCCGTTAGTTGCATTATCCTGAAATATTGAACGGAGTATTACCAGCGCGACATAATTAATGTCATTGAACTATTACTCACAATTATTATGGAATTAATGAAGAGATTCATGTCATTTTCATTCCATTTTTTATTCTTCTCTGGGAATTTAATAGAAATCTAAAATACAAGCGAGAAGTAGAGGACAGGAATTAAATATAATTCGTTGACAATTGAGTTCGAAATTCACATGTGGTTCGCGATAATCCGTGAAAGTAACTATATACATTATGGTTTTATCCATAATCCTGTGATTACAATTTTTGTCCCGAATTCTGATGAATTCGGGTAATTACGAGTCGAAATCCGCTTCTCTAATTGCGTAAATAAATTTCCACAATTTCATTAAATGTATTACAAATCTATTGATCGTTTGCCTTGTTTGTTAATAATTAGTCACAACCCGATTAAAAGTTAGTTATCAACGAGAATGAAAAAGTTGTAGAATAATAATTAAAAACGGGGAACGAAGGAAATGTGCCGTTCAATTAATTACGACCGCTTGTAATATCGGTAATAGTTTATTAAAATTGAATCAGGGTTCGTCCGACAGAGCGATTGGAAACTTTTTGCCAATTCCCAGAGTCGATCGTCGAACTTTTTGTAACAGTTTTCGTAATTAGCGAAAGATAAATAACAAGACGCGATGACAGTCGAGTCGTATTTTTCAGGAATATTTCCGCGGGATCTTTACTCTTCCCTACTCCCGTCGTTCCACTCGACGAGCGGCAACTAAAGAAACGGACGGGATCAAAGGACTTTTAAACGGTGCAAAGGAACGTCTTAAGTGCGATGCAATTGCGGATGCAATTCGTCCCGTTGAAAATGGACGATGTTTCAGGCCAGATCAAAGTCTCTTCTTGCAAAAAGATGAAGGATACTCGAAAACGACCACGCCTACCCCACTTCCGCGTTTTCCACCATCGACGATTCCCTTTGAGTCTTTCATCGACTGACACCAAGTTCCCGTTGATTCACGACTTTCCCGGACGCGACGCGCCGGTATTAGTGATCGTTTCTGCCCCCCGTCTAATTTCATCTCATCTACATACTTCTGCGACCCCCGTTCACGTAACTAGCAACTACCCCGAATTTTCCCACATTTTTCCGTAGGTCCGTTGTTTATATATTTTTTTGCAATAATGTTTCCTGAGGATCTTTCATTGGTTACATTGCTTTTACACGAATGATTAATTGATAAATTATTTGTTTGCTATTAAAGTGACAGAATTATTAAATTATATTTATTCAAATAATGTACTGCGTACGTACTTGGCTGGATAATCTTGCGGTAATACCGTGACAACAGCATTATTATGTTATATGTGATTAATGGCAGTGTTACACTAATTATTCATACGAAACGTCCAATCCATCAAATTAATTAATATCATTTTATGTATTTTGCCAATAAATTTGAATTTGAATATCAAAATATTGGAGCTTGAAATATCGCACCTCTC
>NW_017137284.1:424382-425294 GCF_001652005.2 Ceratina calcarata | reverse complement strand
TATTGACTTTGCTAATAATTATATTTTTAGAATCACCAAATGATAATACTTTCGCTTCTCACAACTATTTTCTATAAAAATATACATTTACATAAAGTAGTTATTACATTTTGAAATGCGTCTCAATATTAATGGAAATCATCTTATTATTTGCACATACCTGAAGCTTAGCTCTGTAGCATCTCTCGCATTCCTGGGCTCGATTGTCGAGCGATCGAAAAAGCGCCTAGAGGCCGCGGGCAATGAATACTACCCATACTCTTATACATATACGGTCGGCGGCCCCCGCATCGCATCGGGTCGAATTGAATCGTCGGATTATGCGGAACGCGGGCTTTTCGCGCCTTTATTGGCCTCCTGCGTGCATCTCATCGAAATTGAGTGCACCCTAAAGCTGCACCCTCACCGGAATTTAGTATAGAATAAATAAATACATTATTATTTCATAAAGATAAATGCTTCGCTACTGCGAAGAATAAATTTTTAGTAGTTTTTATACATAGACTGTTACTGATTTATATAAAAAATTATAACAAATAAATATGACAAGAATTGAAATTAAGAGTAACACGTTAAGCACTCTGTCAGTCATCGGTGGTTGAAGGTATATTCTTCGTTCAGCTTGCGTTAGTCACTACAATTTAAAAGGGTATACTCTTCTATTAATAAATTCTAAATAATTTGGAAATCATAAAAGAATACACCTGAATATTATTTATTACCAACAAAATTTTCATGAATTAAAACTAAAAAAATGACTAATAAAATAGTTGACGGTTAAACGGAAGGGTTAAACAGGCTTGGCGCTTAACGTGCTAAAATTAAGGTTCGAATGTTCTTCGAAGCTTTCTCGAGCATACGATGCGAGAATTGTTCTAGTATGGACGCAGCTTAAACGTTAAATGAACGTGT
>NW_017137284.1:421369-423055 GCF_001652005.2 Ceratina calcarata | reverse complement strand
AAAATCACAGCGTGTTCGCAAACTGTGACTTGAGAATGTATGAACGCGAGAAACAAAACGGGGGGAACGGTAAGGTTAAGCCGGACCGCTCACGGCGTACAAAGGCAAGCCAGAACTGCCGCAATTTCTTTACGGTGATGCACCGTCGGCATTTACTGTACGGGGCGTTATGCCCCTATTATGCGATATCAAGTTACTATTTACGCTATCGCGACTCCCTATTTATTTATCTTGTCTTGGCCCTTAGTTACGGAACCTCGAAGCGTTTTGAGGCTCTCCAAGCCTGAGAGAATTCGTACTAGAATTTCTCTAACATTCTGAACGCAATGGAGAAAGTTTTAAAATTGAAAAGATTTAATTATCGCGGTAAAAATAATGAACAGTCGATACGAGGTGTAATTTTATTCAGCAAAACTCTGACTAATTGCGTCGTAAATAGTGAAACATCATAAGCGGAAGAAACATAAGAAGTGTCGAATATTCCGTTTAACTTGCAATGAAGAAGAATGAACGTGCGATTTCACACGAGGCTTTAAATATATTTTAAACCTAGTCTCCTAAATAATGTTACAGGCGTGAATACAACCTCTTGGAACACATGTGTGTACTGAATCGTAAATATATTTAATAACTAAAGGATCGCTTAAAATTTCTTTAACAGCTGCGCGGTTTTTCCGGATCGTAAACGTTTCCAAAGACGCCTCTCAAGCGTCGGTGAGAGTCACGGTTACCGTGCAAAGTAATAGAATTTATGATTACCATGAAATTGTACGATCCCTCAGCTACTTTGCTTTATGCAACGAGGCAACGTCATACGTACGCGGGCCCAAAGACAAGCGTGAGAACAACGAACCGGGTACTTATAGCCACGCTTGATCATCGATGTCAGCAACGATACTCGTTCCAACTACTTAAAGCGTTTATGGTACCGTGCGCTCATTATTAGAAACGAACAGCTTCCAATCATTTCTCAAATGCATATCAATTCTGGTTTATATTTAAAATAGTATAATGTTCTTGTGTTTCTAAGGGTGTATCATTTACTAACCCAATTAGCATAATAATCATTGTTTAAAAAATGATATTGATGATATTTTTAAAATTAATGAACAAACTTTTTTAATTCTTAAGAAGAATTTAAGGCATTTTTAAAATAAACGGCTCATATAAATATTATCATTACATAAGAATACAACTTGGCTCTCGTAAAAATAGAACGTTAAACCATTTGATTATTTTCGTTGGAAAAAGAAGGACGCGTGTAAAAGTCGACAATGCCAGTATTCACGGGAACGTGTGCTATCAACCGCAAAACTATTAATAAAATCCGCTTATTATGCGAGTCAATGCACCGCACGTAAGTACCATAAGTACTAGTAGAGCCGCGCATTCCTTATCGGGCGAGGAAAGGTATAACACGCGGGAATAAGTATGCCCGTTCCCGCGATCGTGTTTAGTCAACGTTATTGCCATTCGGAATCTTTAGCTTATAGTTTAACACGCCGCCGTTCCATAATATAGAAACGCCGCGAAGGTGCGACTTCGATGCTTCGTGGACCGTACATAAGTACACATGCCGTACAGTGAGAGTCAAAAGCTGTAAAAGCGAATCCTCCAGTCGTTTCGTCGAACTTTCATGCAACTTGAAAATTGACTTTTATACAACATGAAGAACGAACATAATAA
>NW_017137284.1:417071-420080 GCF_001652005.2 Ceratina calcarata | reverse complement strand
AAAACTATGTATTAGAATATTAGAAATTATGTGTTAAAAACTCCTTATGACTGAAGAAAATAGGATGAACAATTTCATGAACCTTACTCTTCTGTATTAATTTTTTTCTGAAAGTTCATTGCTTCAAATATTGGACACAGCTTTCGGCAGAGATCTTACGACTCATACAACCTTAACATAATACAAAAGCAAATGAACAGTATTCTTATTCTAAAGTTTGTTCAGTAGGAATTGTACGAGAGCTGATACTAGTATTTGAATTCACGATCGTATCAAGGTCAATATAATTGAAAATCGCATTGAGCCTCGCTTCCTGATTCCCGATGCGTTCGAAGATAATCGATTTCATTCAACGACGTATCTGTGTGATTTATTCGAGCGATTACGTGATCCTGGAAAAACATCTCTCGTGATCAATGGTTTATACTTACATACATTGTCGCTTCTCATTAGTTCTTTTTTTCGCTACGAGACTGGGAATCGATCTCTTCGGTCTCCATTATTCATCTGATTTATGATTCCTCATGACGTTTTACTCTGTAAGACTGGTTAAAGAAAATAATAACCAGAGATTCTTCAGATAGTTTAATATCGTTCGTAAGAACAAGAAGAGAACGCACATAATTTGTTATACCAAATCTCTGCACTCATCTGTGTCCTTCGTTCCAAGTGGAATCGCGCGATTAGTGATTTTTAAACTATAATGATAAAAGATCTAAGATATGATTTTCTGTGTCAAGATACAATTCGTAGATAAAATAACTGATTAATTTGTAGAACAAGAAGATAACGAACAGAAGTACATGAATCAGACTATAGTTATATGTGCTCATTAAACTGAATTTCCCAGCTAATTAGAATCGCAAATCGATGACGCGAAACTCGGCTGCGGATTCTGCAAAAACAAGCATCAATTAAACCCCGTAATTCCAATTATCCACCGTTCCCCCTATTCTTTTAATTCCGCGCGTGTAATTCATCATTGTCCCGCGGAACCGCTAAACAAACTACCGATAGAGCCGCGTTGCATAACGGACATCGGCATAATTGCCCCGAAGAAAGAAGATTAATCGATCGTTCCTCTTTTTTTTTACGACCGCTTCTTCTTGCATCACGCTTTTGTATAGGCGAGCTTCTTAACTAGTCATTCGTTCCACGAAATCCTACTATGAATTCAATCGAGATAAAATGTTGTCAGTGAGAAATTCGATTTTTACCGTTAGCTTCGACAACAAAATTTGTATAATACAATATAAATTAGTATTGACATTTATTTATATAAACCAGATAATTACAATATAAGCGGTGTTTAAAACCAAAATTATAATAAATCCCATAGAAGGTAATGAGAGTTATCTGTACATAGGCTGGTATCTAATACTAAACTTAAAGCTAAAACGACAAGAGATTATTCAAAAAAAACATCGGCTTAAGGAAAAACAAAAAACAAAAGAAAAGCGAGAGAAAATAGATACAATGACTTTTGTATGATCTGACATCTAACAACATATTTTTATACATGGGGAATGGGGAATTAAAAATTATGGATGGGGAAAATGAGTTTTAATAAATGAAATGTTAAATTAATTAAGTTCAAACAGCTTTGTCTATATATTTATGTCATATTTATTTATATTTATTTATTTAACATTTGGAATGGTAGAAATTACTTATATTGACGAAAGGACTTGTCTCCTTTTATAAGATCACGTAAAAATGAAAACGGTGTACGTAGCTAGAGACATATAAGGTTAATTCGCGTTTTACAGTGTGTTCGCGTCGTAGATGGTAATTACGAGTCTCGGCGAGAAGTATGCGGATCGCCGCNCCGCTCTGTTTTGCTCGTATCGAACTGGATTCCTGAATGCGAAATCATCGTAAAAAACGGTTCCCGTTCAAATAAGATCACTTCATGCAAGAATAATGGTGTGAAATTAACATTAAATCGAACATCGATGTTACAAATTTAATTACGTTTTAATATGAACATAATCCAGTTGATTAGCATATCGCGTTGTTTAAAATGTAATTAAGACGACAGACGAATCTGTCGATGAGACGACGAACTGAAAATCAATTTTCTGGATTGGCTGTGAATCGTGACATCAGTTGTTCGTGTTTAGCATAACTGGAATTATAATTGCGCACGCGGAACGCCGATGAATCGACGAGAAAATAGACGACGACCGACTGGCATGTATATTGTCAGAGTGACGTTGATTCGCGAGGAAATCCCTGCCATAAATATTCCTCAATCGAGACTCCGTCTGTGCAGCTATGTTAGAATCGTGAAAAAATTACTGTGAATTTTTCTCTTGATAGTTTGCAGTCGCGTCCCGCGGATCTCGATTGAATATGTATTAACAGACTCACAATCTTTGTCTTTCGCGTGTAAATGATTACGCGTGAGACATTAGTATTATCGACATATCACGCTTTTTAATGTTAGCATTAAGATTAAAGTACGTATAGACAAAATCGTACTGCAAATAATATTTAAACAATGCTTAGAAACGAATAACTATTTTAATCCAAGGCGAAAATCGAACAAGAATTATTATAATTATACTGCGAACTGCAAAGATTTCCTGGATATTCATAAAGTGTAATGGATGGAGAATTTAAACTGCAGATAATGTTCTTTTATTACTTACTTAGTTACGTCTGACTGAGGTGACTCGTTGGTAAATAAAGAAGAGACGAACGAAGGATTTCGAGTTTTCCTTCGCGTTCAATTCAAGGCTGGCAAATAACACGTTTAATTGTTTATAACTTCTCTTAGACGATTGCTTAAGGAGAAGTCGACGACGGGAAATTTGCGTAAATGAGCGAACTGAATGGACTCGTGGGAAGCTGAGAAATTCTTGCGGTTACCTCTTCCGGACTTTTCACTGCTTCACAGCTAATATTATATTTTCATTAGTTTAAACATCGTGCAAATTAATCCAATGGAACTGCACATTTACATTTTAATGAATTTAATTTGTCCCACAATAATAGTAGCAAAAG
>NW_017137284.1:405986-416675 GCF_001652005.2 Ceratina calcarata | reverse complement strand
GTTTTGATTTTCAAAGAATCAACATTCAGATTCACTAATTCTTGATTTTTAATCTTGATAACACTTAATTCATTATTTTCGCTAATTCTTGATATGGTCGTTTTGTTGCAATGTAAAACATTATTGCAGTTGTAAGAGACTTATTGAATCATGAAATTACGTAATTAATTTGCTTAAATCTGTTTTAATTTCATAATTCGTGATAAAATTATTAAAGTCCATAGATACTGTATCTCTCCGTTACGTTACAACTTTTTAAAATAACTTAATGCGAGATTATTGCGTACAATTTTTGTTAATTACATGTCAAAGAATATTCTGACAGCTGATATCATTCACAAGGCTTTTCAACGAACCAGTTCAGCAATCTTTTTATTGAATATAGAAATCAGTGACGATAATAATTAATAAAATACTACAGAGTATCCCTGGACATTAGAATTAAAAAATGGATATAGGACGGTATTATAAAAAACGTGGCAGTGACGTCATATTCCTTTCTAATTTCGTTGCGTCATAACGAAATGGATTAAACTGTCTTGCGAGCTGAAAGAATTATCGTCCTTGAACCTGCCTGTTGTTCTCCTTGCCGGGTCGCTGAACCCCCCCAAACTAGCGTAGAATTTCAGATACGATTTTGTCACGGTTTAAAGTGCAAAAATTATATCGTGCAATTGAATGAATAAAATTTAATTTCATGTAACTTCGTAATTTCGTGATTTCAAAAGACTATAGTAATGGCCCCAATTTCTGTTCACGTCACAATTTTTGCTCACTGGTTTCTTTTCTATAATTTCATACGTAATCTTATGCCAGTGTGTAGAAATGGTGACGTGAGCAGAAATTAGTACATTTACTACGTATGAAGCAGTATCTTTATAAATAGCAATGGTTGGCTTTGAAACAGTTAGTAGTACTAATTTTGACGAGCACCAGCCAAATTTGTACACGGAAATCAATAAAGTACTCCAAGAGACGTATAAAAATTCGACATTCCGTTAATGCCATCGAAGGTCAGATTACTTTTTCTTAGCCAAGAAACGTTATTATCGATCACGTGTAAAATTATGAAACTGTAACAGTGATAATGCAACGACTATCTTGGAATTGTCAATCCAGACGCTATTTCTGCGAAGAGAAAAAAAATTGATAACGATTATCGATTTTTACGAATACGAAAATGAACTCTGACGATTACACATTATCTACATTTAGCCTGGTGAAATTTTTTTATCTTTTATTAGTAAAACCAGCGAACTCTGTTGTCGGAGCAGCGATCCATGCAAGCGCAGGCAAAAGCGCAGGAATTCCATCGTACGTAGATCCCATCAGCATAGATAAACATTCTCTTTCTTGCCGGGACCTTTAGACTAGTCAAGAAATAAGCGGTTCTCTTTTGTACCTCCCCCTATCTCTTCTACTAGAGATCCACCGTCTTCCTTCCTTCTCGCCGTTCTCTCTTTCACCACCGACGCCACCAGATGGGTATTGTGTCTCTACGTGGGTATATACACACCGAGCGCGTGCAAATCCGCGGGCCTGTACGGGTATAATCGTTTATTTCGCGTCGACCTTTGCGGGGCACTACGTCAAAATGTCAGACGCGACCCCGCCTGAGAGCGCGGGCGCAGCGTAGCGCAGGGAAGATGCACTGGGAACGTTGTAATGGGCTTACAAAGCGTAACAAACTGATGCGAGGTCAAACACACGACGGGCAATAAACACACGGAGAGATAAATGGGCCCTTAAGGTGCGCGCCGCGCCGCGCCAGGGAAAAGTGTTTCGCGTTTCGGGCCCATCGCGGGCCCTTACGTACTACCCTACTCGTTTCCCCGCGATTTTTTCCCGTCCCGAGCCGAGATAATAGCGAGTCGTTAGCGATTATTTACAAGGGGGGCGGATATATATTATCACGCCTATCCGCGCTGCTTTTGATCCTATCGAACGCCTCGATATCACCGATCTCTCTTCAGATGCAGACTCACTTAACGTGTTCACCGGCCAATCGTGTACAATGCTCATTCTTTTTCTTTCGTCGTCTCATAAATTATATAGATCGTTTTAACAAAATGAGAACGAAATATAAAAGCATGTTCAAAAATAGATTCGGATGAATCATCATTCGTATCGAAACGATCATGACGTTAATGTTCGAATTGGACAGTTGACGGAACGATATCGCGACCTCGCACGTTCTTGCCTCGAGTTTAAGAGACAAGCAGGGATGATCGCCGCGAGGTATAAGTGACTTACGAACCGTAACGAACGCGTAGAAAGCTTAAACCACGGGACCACACGATAAACGCGTGAAAAGATAAATCGACCTATCCCAAGGAAAGTGTATCGCTTTAACTAAAAAGTATTTTTATTATTCAATATTATTATAAACTGAGTACATACCAGAGATGTAATATTCCATAACATTTAACATATTCTATGTCAAATATAGGTATGTACACTCATGTCTGTATGTATATTGTATGAAAATTGTTTATTATTAATAGAATGAAAAATGAAGTTGTTCGATTCAATATTAAAAAACTTATTCTACTTTAAAGTATGTTCGAATATTGATGAAAGTCACTGTATAAATATTGCATGAAAATTAAGTACTATTAAGTATTAATTCAAAAAGGAATTTTATATGAGGAATAAATACTACTTGCATTGGTAGGATAAGATATGAAAGCAGTTCAGAGAGTAAAGATATCATTCGTATATCGCCCTTATTATTTACGACATTGTTCTTTGCACTAGTTTATTTTCCATCCCTTCTCACCTAAAGCTTATCTTATGTCAGGTGTATCATAGTCATTGTTAGCATTCTCGAATGAACGTATGGTCTTGAAATAGCATATATGTTCATACATTCATACCCTCCCGCCTCATCAACGAGTATAACGCTGTATTTTCGGTGGCTATCAACTCTGAAAGTTCAAAGCGAACTCTCTAGCACACCATATAGTATAATAATGATGCTACGATATCCCCGCCTGTGATATTTCATGTACTCTTCACTTGAATAGGCTCGGATGAAAATTATACATGTTTACTTCAAAGAAATAAATTTTGTTGAAAATTCTTGTTCACTAATTAGATTCATTTACAATATGAATTCATAAATCGCGTAAATATGTTGCAGATGCCACAGACAGTGCCCACAGCAGCCGGCTACTCGCCGTCGTTCGACTACAGCACGTTCCAGTTCGATCTTTCGCTACTCTCGGACGATTACGCGACGACGACAACGCAAAATACGTTGAAACCAGAACAGATCAAGCAGGAGGCTCAATCGCCGCGTCCCGGGTCGCCGTCGACGTACCCGAGCCCAGCGTACGCTGGTATCGGGGGTGAACTATCGCCTAACTATTCGCAAGAGGGTTCGCCAGGATATCCGACGAGTCCTTGCTACGTGCCTAGAAGCCCGCAGAGCGCGCAATTCTATCCAACCAGTCCAGAACCGTCCGCGAAGCAGCCAGTCAAGAGAGAGAAGAGCTTAGACCTTTTGGCGATCTTACAAGAATCCAGGTAAATTTTGTTCCCATTAAAAATCACTATTTTTATGTTAAACAAAAGACAATAGAGTTACTGAACGAATTATTCGCAGTAAGACAATGTTTCGATGTCTTATGTAAAAATTACTGAAGGAGCTATCGTATTTATGCATGAAAACGCGATATTAAGCTGCCGTGTAACACGTGGCCATTGCGAACCCCGGTTTCAGGCTCTTGGCCGAGAGTCTGGGGTACAGAGAGGACTCGACCGACTGCACGGTCCCGTGCACGCCGCCGAGAACGGAGGAGGACATTTACAACAGCCTTGACGCGGACTTCTTCGCGAAGAAAGAGGATACCGTGGTGCAGGGTCACCCATTGCTGAAGGAGATCCTCTTCAAGGAGGAACCTCGGTCCAGCAGCAATTCGTCGTCCTCCTCCTCCTGCTCTTCCTCCTCCTCCTCCTCCTCTTCTTCTTCTTCTTCCTCGTCGTCGCCGTGTTCGAGCGCTTCTTCTCCGAACCCCGTGGATCTTGAAAACGGATCCCCGTTGAGGAGCTTGCTGTTCAAGGGTGCGAGAACAAATGTTCTGAAACTCGATAGAATACAGGACGAGGTCAGGAATCCTCTGCGGAAGGAGGAGGAACTGTTCAAGGACGGGCAGAAGAGCGATCACCAGTTGCTGAGAGAAGTGCTGAGGGATACCAGCTTCCAAAGGAAGTATAACCTCAGACCCGTGGACCTGGGTAGCGTCGGTACTGGATTCGTCGAAGACATGGAAGCTGGCGAATGCGTCGGCGATCTCACCAGGGAACAGATCGAGCCTGTACTCAGCCTTGCCATTCAACAGCTTCAAAAGGACTTCGATAATACCTGCGTCGCGCTTGGTATCCATCCCGGTGAGCTCTTTATCAATTATTTATTTATTTCGTGGGTTAAAGAACCTATTATGTATAAAAATCTAATAGAACGAGCAGGAGTATTAATTCTATTTCTACCGAAGGTAACAAAAGACACCTTCTGATTTCTGATATTTTCGCTTAAAATTATTATCATTAGCTTAATAATTCCTCAAAGTCCTTCAAAGTCAAAAATTAAAACGAAAAGTAAGAATTTAATTTAAGTGAAAAATAACGTTAAAAGGGGGAGATTGTACAACCCCATTCAAGGCCGAAAGCCAGTACTACTACTACTACTACTATTACTGCTACTATTGGTAGCAAATTATAAAAAAAGTTGTAAGGTGAATTATTTATTATGGATAGACTGCAAATTTTTAGCTATTGCATAGAAATTACTTGTGTCGTTTGTACAATCAATTTTGTATTCTGCATATTTTGTCTGTACATGTTTCCATGAACGCATAAAACCCTCTGCCTCGAACTCTGATCATTTGTTAGTATAATACAATGAATGGTGGAGATAGGAGTTCGATGTTGATCACCAGATAATAAATTCTCATAAAGTTTGCCGTGGACATTTATAATCTAATTGGTACCGTGACGTGCGAGCTGAAGGCTTGTTACAGTTTTACGATAAGGCTATTAGACAGAAGCAAATGGGAAAACGACTTGATAGTTCCACTTCGGAATGCCTTACCTTAGACTGTTTGTCAGACCTTCCCGCTACCTTGCCGCCGGCGAGCTAACGCGATATCTCCGAACGTAGGAGCGACCGGTTCGACTTACTGTTTAGTAGTTGGTAGTCGCATGATGTCATGCCCGGAATAAGTTACGAAGTCGATGTAGATGTCTAGTTTGCGGTGCTTTCACGAAGCGGTTACGAAATTTCGAGGCTTTGCCGCAAGGTCACCTCGCGCGCACTTCCGCCACTTTTCTCACATTTTTTTTCTTTCATAAACGAATGCGTCACCGTATTGGCGTACGTGATTTCCAGGCCGTGCATATACATGCAAATTATGGAGAATCGAAAAAATCAGATCTAGATAAGTACACTATTAAAGAATTTTTAAAACTGTCTTTTTTTATGGCATTTCTCGCTGCATATATGAAATGCATAATGTATGTTAATCGTTGAATAATGAAGAATGAATCGAGTGGACGTTAGGGACCGCGGGTGTAGAAAGTACGATAGTGAAATCGAAAGTAACTGTACCGAACGCGCGTCATCGCGAGACCTCGGTACGTGGCTTCCGATGAAAGGAAATTATGAGAAAAGTAACACTGATTGTAAGGAATTTCTGATGAAATTCCGTATTGCGCAAAATAAGAAATCAGTTTGTCTCATTGAAAATTCACTTTACTTTTACATAAACCTTTACGGAAAGATACTAAATTATATCCTGAATTTTTTCGGGCCAGTTGACACAGACTTTTCATTCTATAAATATCTCAAGTCGTCGAGAGCCCACGCTGCATAAAATGTATGTAAATACATTCCACGCACAAACTGAATGATATCAAGTAGATGATATTACGTGTACTTTAGATAAAACCCAATGATATTTGCTGTGCATCATTTTTAATAAAAGGAATCTGAGAACAATGATGTGCATCTTCAAATACATTAGTCACGTACTCTGTATGCTATTGTGGTATCCAAAGTTCATTAAAATTTACAAATAACTTCTAAAATCCTAAGGCACAGTTACAATTAACAAATTAATATAACAATTTCAATAAAACTGTACGAAGTTAAATATGAGGCAATCATATTTATGAAATAATTGTATTAATTACAGAGCCGCGACGTTGGAGTGCAGCGGACGTGGCAGCTTGGATCCAATGGGCGAAGAAGCAATTGCAATTGCCCTCGGTACCATTGGAGAGTTTCAACGTGGACGGCGCTACGTTGGCTTCCCTCACGGAAGAGGAATTCTGTCAACGGGCCCCTCAAGTGAGTCTCTATTTTCAAATAAATAAATGCAGAATTAACGTAATTAATAAAATTAATTCGTAAAACATTGGAATTTATAATAACAAACTAATTGTTAGTTATAAGAAAAATTGTTTTGTTAATACTAATAATTTATAAAGTATTCGCTCTGTATTCGGTATGTGACTATAAATCAATTTGGTAAAAGGTTTTCATCCAGCTTTGAGTTCACGCTTCATTATCAACTCGTACAGTCTGAGAGATGAAGAAGCTTCGGGTTGAGTCTTGAAATCGGCCAACGCATATAACGGGTATCGTTCACTTTCAACCGGTACCGTTACGCAACGGCTGTAAATACGAGGCGGTGAGGCAGCGACGCGGCGGGCCGATTATTCGCGAACCGTTTTAACGAAGCAATTAGTCCCAGGAATTTCGCGGCATTTTCGATAAATTGATCAGCGCGCAACCGCGGGCGGCTCCTCGATTGAATGACTGGCCGGCGAACGAGAGTCATCCTTCTTTCAGTTGACGAGATGAATGAGAGAATCGCACTGAGTACTGGTTGTTGATCGTTTATAATTGGACTGAGGATTTGCATGCAAATTGATTTTCTTGCGAACGGGCTACAACTCAGTCCGTTTTATTACGGAATTATGAAAATGTGTAGAATAAAAAACGTATCGGCTAATCTTATCTCTCGATCAATGTGCATTTAATTCGACCGCAGACTAATTGATTACTTTACTAACGAGCATCAGCCTTTTAGAATACACGAAGGAAAACAAAAGAAGTGTGACATACTTAAGGGTACTAACAACAAATGATGCAAATATTAACTTACAGAATTGTGAAAATGTGTAGTTTAGAATAAAAAACTAATCGACTAATCTTATCTCTCAATAACTGTGTCTTTAATTTAATCATAAACTAATTGATGAATATTGAGTTTGCTTAAAACGGTTTCTCGATCTCCTTTCACGCAATGAAAATTATGGGTATTATGGATAATTGATAATCAGTCTATTGTTGCTTCATAGATTATTCTGAATTTATTTGAGAATTCTTTCAATCCCATGTAACTGGCCTGATTTCACGAAGAATCTAATGGTGCTAGTCACACAAGAATCAGGCTACTAATTAGCAATTTGTTTTATTTGAAACAAATTTTTAAAATGGTTTTCCGATCTCTTTTCCTGAAGTACAAATTATGGAAACATTTTGATTTTGATAATAATCATTCTATTGTTTTATTGTTGTTTATTGTTGGTGGATAGACTATTATGAATATATTTCAAAATTCCTGGCAATGAGCCTGGTCTGACTCGACAAAGAAACTAATGGCGCTAGTCACTCGAGAAACACTCGCGGACAAGGTCCGGTGAAAGTGAATTTCCTGGAAATCGGTGTGCGTCGTCCACGTTCCTCCTTCGTATTTAATCCACGGGCAGCGAGACGCGGCCGGGAGGAACGAAGGCATAAGTAAGCAATCGGCGTAATAATACAGTTTGCGCCGCTTAACGGAACCAGGATTCCCTCGGTATACTGCCGTACAAAAGTTCCCAGTAATCCAAACGAATCCATTGAATTATACTGAATCCTAGATAATCATATGCAGTGATACTTTTGCTTATATAATAAAGAAGATACTATTTTCTTGTTTATAAGTATATTTTATTATCAAAAGTGAACTTTCTCGCTCTCTTAGTTTTCCTGTAATACCTCACTTTCCCCGAAAATCATGCATTTTTACAAAAACAACGTTTTTTCGGAATCGGTACGTGATAGAGCAATTCTATTTCCAGATTTTTGTTTAGCATGAAAACCTCTATAAGTGTCACGTGATGGATATTGCAAAAATTTTTTTATGTTGGCAGTGAAATCAGAAGCAATATTATAATTATTTTTCAGCAATCTACAAGTCATCGTATGTCTCATACTAATAAATAAAATATCACTGGGATTTTAATTTCTTAGCTGCTTCGTACATCAGTTTTTTGTAAGAATTACGCATTCTTCCAACTGAAGAAGCTACCCATGAATTATTGATGTAGAATCTTTGTTGGACTTTTCTAAAGTCAATAAATATCTCAAAGATAAGTGTGTATTTATGGACGGCAGTGTACATACCGTTTGCACGTCTCTGGAATACGTGTGCTTTTAGCCTCTCGCCGATTTCTGTACCCCAGCCGTTCGATAGACCGTTATTGACCGGGTCTCAAACCCAGTTGATCCCAGAATGCAAACAACTCACAAAGCGTCAAATAAATATTGGATTCTTTGAAAGGTATTTGTGAAAATGTTGCATAGAGCGAGCCTGAAAATTGGGGAAGGTTACCGGTTTGATGCTCCCAATGCATGTGTTAAATTCGTTCGTACACGTAGAACGGGCGACGTAAATTAATGGCGGACGCGAACGGGCACAGGGCAGATTGGATTAGCCAGGGAGAATGTATAGGTAGTCGCGCATAATGGACTCGATTTTACATCTCGTAATTGGATAATTATACTGCGCCGTATCCGCTCGCTCTAACATTGAATCGTGATCGAACTCACGGCCGTGCACTGTCTGCAATTTTCGGAATTTTTCTGCAATCGTTACCCTCCGGCCGAAATCTACATTACCTCCGACTCGTGTTCATTTGATACAATCTCCATTAATCGTATTCTATTTTGCGATAAATGATTAGTATCATTTCTATTTGAAACGTTACACGAATTATTCAATTTATCGTTTAAAATATATATCTTTTAGTATTATGAAATCCAAGTAACGTTTCTTGGAGATACGTGTTCGATACGTGATGCAACACTCTGACTCATGGGATAGCGAAGGGAAAAGGTATAATTGCGTGAAAGCTGGCAACTAATTCGAGGAACACTTCGAAATCTGCGAAACGTATTTCCCCAAGCAATTCATTAGTGACCTGTGACAGGGTCCCATTTAAGACCGAGCTTGATTGATACGTCACAATTATCAACTTCTCAATCTAACAGATTTGTCCCTGATTTTAGAAATGAATTTCTACAAAATGATAACTCGTAATAATTTTAATGCTTGATTGTTCAATTCGATTTGACAAGTACTTTTTATATTTTTGATTAACTATCTGGCTACTTATGGAGGTAGTGTAAGTATGTGCATGGGACGCCGCGGGACGCGCTATTTGCCTCGCAGAAACGATGAAGAAGTAGGTCAACGGCTGGCTGAATACCTACAGCGGCTCACGAAAGTATTCAGACATTCATAGAGACTTTTATATTTCCCAAATAATTTATCCTTACGAGACACCATTTGATTATATTAGATACGTAGACAGATAAGAATCATGATAGGAAAATTATTAAAACAATATGATTGCAGATAAGAAATTGCAAACCTATTCGTGCAATCATTAATTTATATATTATCAAGAACAATATTTCATAAAATTGTGTATAGATAAAAATTGATTGAAAATATGCTTGAATGGATTCCAATCTTTGATCAAGTTAATGGCTCGAATACTTTCGTGAGCCACTGTACCTGGTTCGCTTCGTCTTACGACGAGCAGAGCCGCTTTCTCTTCTCTTCTCTCAACGACACCGTGTCGAAGGAATTCTAACGCTTACGTATCCACCTCCCTCTTACTCCTCTTCTCTTATTTACGGGCTCTTCGTCATTCACAATTAACCAGTGGCATGCACAGCCTGCCCCTTCAAAAACGCGAATATCCAACCTGCGAGGAGACTTCACATCGCATAAATCAGATGATAATGGATGCGTTTAATTAATTTTCTAGACAGATGGAAAAATTATGTTTCCCATCTCAAAAACGCGAATATCCGACGTGCAAGAAAATTCCACATAACACTTTAGGCAAATCATGTAAAAATATAGACAAATGGAAAAATACGATGTGTTCGATTTTTGGTAGAATTATTTAAATGAAATTGAAGATGGAAGTCGTAAAGAGATTACGTTTTCTGTTTCAGTGTGGGAGCATCCTTCACGCGCAGTTGGAAATTTGGAAGGCTGCAGTCGAAGAATCTCCACGCAACACACTGGCAGCTACCTGGGGCCCAATTGTTCAAACATCCAACAATAGTAACAGTACAACTAGTTTAGCCAATGCTACTGCAGTTAACATTAAAGGCTCCACCTGCATGGACTTCTCTGACGGTAAGTTAATTCTCAAATAGCTTTCTGTTTCTCATTATCTCATAACACCGTTCATATTAACTGGAATCTTGTAAACCCACAATTTTTTCTATTTAATCTTGTACTTCTAAAAAATTCTATGCATAATGGTGGGCGAAAAACAAAATATTTGACAACTATCTCATGATTAAATTTCAATATTTATATGCACCCTATATATAAT
>NW_017137284.1:403146-405897 GCF_001652005.2 Ceratina calcarata | reverse complement strand
AAATGACTGCACTGTGAAAAAAATAATTTATGCATTATTATTTGTACATTTGCCCAAAAGCAGTCAAAATGACTTCCTTGGGCAATCTAATGTTAAAAACGTGAGATATAAAAAACGTTATCGCACGTACATCCAGGTTCTTCTCCTGGATCATTCGACGGCACGTCATTCTTTTCTTTCCAGACGAAGACGAGGACTGCGGCTCGTCCCAGTCAGGAAGCGGCGGTGGTAGCGGAAACGGTGGTAAAATGCGTAACGGCGGCTCGCACATCCACCTGTGGCAGTTCCTGAAGGAACTGTTACAGAGCCCGGCGATTCACGGGTCATGCATACGCTGGCTGGACCGCGGCAAGGGTGTGTTTAAGATCGAAGATTCAGTACGCGTCGCCAGGCTCTGGGGCAAGCGAAAGAATCGGCCGGCCATGAACTACGACAAGCTGAGCCGTAGCATCAGACAGTACTACAAGAAGGGGATCATGAAAAAAACGGAACGTAGCCAGAGGCTGGTCTATCAGTTCTGCCATCCCTACTGCCTCTAAACCGAGTCCCGTTAAACCCCTCGCGGTGTAACCTCGACGCCCTCGAAAACTATAAAACGATAATTTATGCATTCGTACCGGTCAACGAATCATCCGACCCGCGCGATTTAACGATACTCGAATATTTATTGCAAACGCGTCTGGCGTCGGGGTAACATTCCCTCGTGATAACCGGCAAAGGGTTTAACGCTCGATTCCAGATTCAGGGACCACGCCTACCCTTGAGACTGGCTTCTTTTTTTAAAGACGATGAACTTCTGTTGTCAACCCCAACGGAAACGGTATGAGTGACGTGTGCGTGTATCGGTGCGATTGATTTCACGAAAAGGAACGAAAATAACAAAAAAAAGATGTGGTGAATTAGTACGGAGGTCTTGAAGGTAAAAGAGAAATTATGATCCGTCGTGTCCAGTGGTATTATCCGAGGATAACGCTGTGGCACGGGCGGGTATCACCTAGTACGCCCGTTTTGGGCGAAAACCCCATTTATGTATTTCCCCCTCTCTCCCCTTTTCTTCCCGACACCCTGTCCTTCCTTTTCTACGTTACTGTCTTCAGATTTTTTCCATGGCAACGTGAACGATTGACATTAAAAACTCGCCCTTCACATTTCCTCGTGATCAAAGAATTCACAGAAAACATTCCAAATTCTTTGGACTTTTAAAATGATCGTTGAAAAAAATTATGTTAATCGCGTGTCGACGTGTCGAGGAACAATATATTTCGCACAGAGACTAACATCTAACGTTTTTTACTAATGATTCAAGTACGATAACGCTGCTGGTATTATTACTATATCCCAAGTATCAGTAATACTACTGCGTTGTTATTAACACTAACCATAATGTTAATACAGCGACGCACGATTGTCGACATTAAATCGGTATTATATACCGTTGTGTCTTCGTTAACGCGTCGCCGATGCACGTGTCGTTCCACGTTGACACGCGATTTGTAAAATAATCGTGCGACACGGATATCGAGTCGTTCGAGATCTCGCCTGGAGGTAACGTCCGGCGAGTCTCGAGCGTGGAAATTAGAAGGAAAAACGAACGAGGAAGGGAGCGATTATAAATGGAGATTTCGTTGGAGAAAAGGGAAGAAAAACTATATATACTCTTTCCTCTCTGTTCTCACGATTGCTTACCAGCGCCGGTCGCCAAAGCCTCGAGCCGCAGCTGTGGATCCACGGATCCACGATCGACGGACGATCCAGCGCGGAACTATTCGCTGCTGCTCGACCGGTCCCGCCATTTTTCTGTCTTCAAACGGTGAAGGAGATCCGTCGATAGTCGAGGTACAGTAATTTATAATGCTAGCAAAAATTCTGGTCTCGATAGCTGGCGGAGATTGATAGAAAAATTCGAGAACACGAGATGCGATATGGTAGCGTTAAAGATTTATAACATTCAAAAGCCGAGTTCCTGCATGCTCTTTTACAAGCTTTTAAAATATTGTAAAATGTTACGTTGAATGTTTATTGTGATATTCTATTTAAAAAATGATTCCATTATAAATATGGCATGTACGTATATACTGTAATCTTTTAACCACAAATTGATATTTTTCTAAGCATTGACTTATCATGTAAAATTTCCTATTTACAAATTGTTATCGAGTTAGTATGTTGAACATTTTTAAAGGAACATGAGAAAAGATATTTTTGATACTATACGAGTGCAATAAAATACATTGTTTGAAACATTTTGTATACCAGTGTATAAGAAAATATATACATATGTAAAATATTTTTGATACTATATAAACGTAGCTATTTTTGATATCATAAACTAGAAATCATATTTTATGTATGTTAAAAGAGAAAGATATTTTCAAAAGATGAGTGCCTTGATCAATATTCTTAGATCAGAATTTGCCACGCTTCAAAAGGGTGCGCGAAGGGATCAATTCGTCCTACAATACGCCTCCCATTGCAAGGCTCTTAAGTGTAAAGAGAGAGATAGAAATTGAAGTAAATGGCGATCGTGGATAGCTCGAGGCGCGAACGTTTGCGCGGCTGGTTCTGGTGATTTTGGTCCCATATATCTATGATATATTAAACGTTGTATGTTCCATGAACGACCTAGCATGTAAGTTTCACTTTTTAGCGTAAGCGTCCATCACCGACGGCTCACGTGAGTCCGTCTGTTCAGTTACTCGAAGAGATTTCCCTCTATTATCTCCTTCTCTCTCTCCTAACTGTCCTAGTTAA
>NW_017137284.1:402849-403125 GCF_001652005.2 Ceratina calcarata | reverse complement strand
ATTATTATTATTATTATTATTATTATTATTATTATTATTATTTTTTAATAATTATTTATTTAACTGAGTTCTCGTTCGTAATATAATCGTATTAATATATTTTACCACACGTATGTGTTACATTGTTAGAAAGTTTTAATACGCAAAACGTCGAGGTCGTGGGGTTGGTTTCAATTAAAATGATTCATAATAAAAATAACGACTCCTATGAAACAAAAGATAAATATGAAATTCAATATTTTATGATTTAATTAATTTTGAATTACGCCTGATTTG
>NW_017137284.1:390085-401699 GCF_001652005.2 Ceratina calcarata | reverse complement strand
AATCTTGATATCATTTTATACGTTTCGTTTTATTATTATTATTATTATTATTATTATTATTATTATTATTATTATTATTTTTTAATAATTATTTATTTAACTGAGTTCTCGTTCGTAATATAATCGTATTAATATATTTTACCACACGTATGTGTTACATTGTTAGAAAGTTTTAATACGCAAAACGTCGAGGTCGTGGGGTTGGTTTCAATTAAAATGATTCATAATAAAAATAACGACTCCTATGAAACAAAAGATAAATATGAAATTCAATATTTTATGATTTAATTAATTTTGAATTACGCCTGATTTGTTCTTTATATACTACAATATATCTAGTTATTTTTGTTACGAACGCTTGTCTGTTTTCGTACATACGTCAGAATTGGCCATTTCTTAACATAAAACACGAAACAAGTCATTAAATCAAGTAAACCGATAGACTTACATATTTCAAAATTATAAACTATCTTTTATATCTTATTCGGAGACTGTCAGGTACACTTTTGTAACTGTACAGCGTTACTAATAATTTTGTTCCCATTTCGGCTAACTCTAATCGGAAACCCGCGAATTCTGGAGATACGCAGATCGTTAAGCCAAAGAACATGGCGAGCTCGCGATTGTATATAATTTATGTTCTCCAAACTGTAGGTAAGAATAAACATTTGCAATTGATTCGGAGATTAAGGCTCGTCGAGAAAATGTGAAAATATTGTGATAAAAACGAATACAGTAGAGCCTCTTCATAAATAGTAATTAAAAAGAAACAAATCATAATTTAATTTTCTGTTCTTCAGATTTTTCATTTGTATTTTTAATGTCCTTATGTCTCATTCTTCTCTGTCCATTCCAATTATTTTTTTTCTTTGCTATCAACGATGTATAATTAGCTTGAATAAAGGAAGCTCTGCTGTAACAAATGTATTAAATGCGGCTGAGATTCAATTGGAATAATCATGAAGATTGTAGCAGTGTTTCGCAGCATGGGCATGTCAACTGATCTTGTTCCAAAATTTCGAATAAACATGAAACAAAAACGATCTTGCCTCTTATTTAAATTCCTCTGAACGATCCCTTGAAAGAATTAAAGCGAATTACAATAATTCCCGAGCACAATAAATGTCCCTAACCGAGCAGAATTAACATCAAGGATATCAGCATACTCGATCTTAATATTGACCCGTAAAACCTGCCTCTTTATATTCAGTCCCAATAAATTTATAACTCGTTAGCAAGCCGGAGTACGAGTTACATTTCAATCGTGCCGATCGAAATTTCCAGCTAAACTCGTTCCGAACTGGACTGGAAGCTTAAATGAAGCCGCTCAACCCTTTTAAGACGAACTCTTCTTTTTGTTTTAGAAAGTACGCGATAATTATTTTACGTGTATTTATTCCGTCGTTAACTTGTATTTATTCGATTATTATCAAAATGTAGATTTTGATGTATTTATAGATAAGTCGAAACTTATAGCGTAGTTTTATACAAAATGTGTTCAGGGTGAGTCGCTTAAGATAGGCCGCCTGAATAATTTCTACATTTTGTAAGATGGGAAAAAATTTTTCAGACAAGAGTTGATCTTCAAATCTCTTAAACACCTCCACCTGCAGAGAAGTTATGTACATCATATAATGTGTCTCTCGAAACCAAACAACTTTTGTTTAAGCCATTTCTTCCCATCTAAAAAAATGTAGCAGTTATTCAGGTCACTTACCTTAAGCAACTCACCCTGTATATGAAATCATAAAAAATATCGAAAATTAAAAATATTTGACGAATGAAATGAATCGAACAAATGTCTATGATTTCATTTTTATAAAGCACTTCTCATACCTTGTAAAATATTTCAATCGTGAATGAAACGTTCGGAAACATCTGCAGTCTAGTAAATACGGCGTTATTACAATCATTGAATCCAGCATGCGGCATGCAACGCTCCTTATCAGGATTACTTTGGGAAAAAAACCCGTTCCGCGAGTTTCGCTGGCCCTTCGACGTCGGTGAAGAAAAACGAAAAATCGCCAGTACGATGGAACGCGTTTGAAAAGATCGGTAATAACCGTAAACCACGCCGGATTATCGGTTCGCGTTTAAACAACGTCACGTCCCTGATTTCGATCGACCGGCACTCGGATTTATCTCCACCCCCTTTTAGCGGCGCGAAGGCGACGCGCATTATTCGGTTGAGAGTCTCGTTGGTAACCGGCGGTACACAGTTCGAAAGCACAATTTGTATGTACAACAGATGATGAAGGAAACGAATTCAATCGAGGTCTCGCAAATGAAATGCCCGTGGATATTGATTTCAAATTGATTTATCACATTTCGCGTTGCAATCATTGGGCGAAGCCGAGAAAACAAGCATTTATTCAGTTGGGAATCGACAATTTTCTGCGATCTGTAGATTGTTAAGAGGTCTCGGTAGAAACCAAATCTTGGTCCTTGAAAGCTTATCGGTTCCAAATTGAATTTAAGTTTGATATACGCAAGGTAAGGAGGCAATCGTTCAAACATATTTTTATCCCTTTTAGTTTCTTTCTCAAAGTTTACACAAACCGCGTGCAATCTCCTCGTGCGACGTAACGAAACTGTGCATCGAATCCAGATAATTATAAAAAATTTTAAACGATATTTTAATTCTAGAGAGAAATACGAGAAGTGATCGCGTCAATAATTTCAGTGTTAGATAATCTTCTAAACCTGGTTCGTTGCATGTTCTCGCGGGGCTCGCAAATCGTTCGGTTGTAACCGAGGCAGACGGGTTTACAGAAATCGTGCGATCGGTTGACTAACGCGGTCGTTTCCTCGCGGAATTTACGATAATCCATTGTGCGACAGGCTCGCCTCGCTCCGGGCAAGTTTACTACCCTACATATTCCCTATTTCGTAGGTTTAGTTGCTAGTAGCCGGTACAAGTATGTACATACTTCCGTCAAGCGGTAATATATACACCGACTTCCAAAGTACATACGCCGTTGCATGAAGCAAGACAGTCTTTATAGTGACAGTCAAAAGTGAGTACATCAGTTGTGATCGCGAGTGATTTTTATAAATAATTCAAAGAGGCAAAAAGTCTCGAAGCAGTTTTCAAACGTAATAAAAGGTACAAATATAAATACCTTTAGTTAATAATTTACTATAATTGGTAATTCGAAAAAATGATTAGATTGTTCGCAGGGATTGAATTAAAGAATCCAGATAATTGTCTGCGGTCAGGATTACAATTGCAAGTTGTACTGTGAGGTTTCGTCGAGACTGTCACTATCTAAGATTTGCAATCCTCTCTTTCAATTTAATATTATAAATCTTAAAATTTTGCCAGTTTTCAAACTCGGTGAAACAGGAAGGAAAGCGAGTGAAAGTCAAATTATGCAAGTGACTCATCTCGATTTACATTTTTACAGTCGTATCAAATGGCGGAGGAATTTATTTTTTATTCTACGAATAGTGGCACATCCTCTCGAGGCAATTAAACAGAAACTCAAATGATATCGGAGCAGTAACAAATAAGGCAAGAACGTGCCGCTATAATGGTGCCTACCACGGTCTAGCAATTTCAATTACAGTTTTAATTGGCCCTCGGCCATAGTAATTACATACATAACTTAATGAGAAGATACCCGACAACTGGAGCGCGAATATTATACTTAAGCAAATGAGGACAGAAAAATTTTACAAAAAATCAAAAGTAAGGATTACTTGAATATTCTTCAATTCTTTTTGAAACCTAAAGCAAGAATATTATACTTGAGCCAATGAGGACAGATAAATTGTACACAAAGTCATAAGTAAGGATCTGCTGGATATCCTTAAATTATTTTTGAAACCGAAATTCAAAAGCCGACTGATTCTTGTCAGAGGCCGAGCATCGGAATTTACACGAACCGTACAAATCACGGAACAACGTTTGATCCGAATAACCAAGAAAACGAACGGCGAGAAGGAGAGCAGAGGGCGAGAGGGAAGAGCAAAAAGGATTTGAACTCGGGCGGGAAGAATCTCTGCGCCATAAAGATTCGTATCGGCCTGGAAACGTCGAGTTACTCACCTCTTCGGCTGCCAGCATCCCCCTTCCATCCTCCTGTTCTCCGGCCTCGCGGTGCAACCCCGCGCGGAGCGAAGAGGGCTGGGCACCGAGGGCAGTGGGCGTCCCTTTTACGAGATTTACGACGATTTAATCGTACAATTAATCTAACACCTTGTTGCAACAACACCTCGTACCGCGTATCTCCGACTCTCCGCCACGATTCCGAGGGTTAAGGTAGAGGGGAAAAAAAAATCAGAGCCGCCTCTGCTTCAGGAAGGAAGAGGTGAAGAGGGTTACGCCGCGGATCGACGGAGGGTTCGCTGCCTCTTCTCCGATCTATCGTGGCTGAATCGCTGCTTGGCAGAAAAGGAGTACCGGCGTCGTCGGCGTAAAAGGAAAGTACAGTCTACGGTCAAGATCGTGTTGCTGCTATTTTCCAAACCGACGTCTAATGAGTACATTTATGTTCTCGAAATATGCGAAATATCGAAAAACGAACAGCACGATATTGCATGATCAATTAAAATCAGTTTACTCTGTTCCAGTGAAGCTCTATATAAATTTCTTATTAGATTACTAATATTTTTTAATCAAGAATCTAAACATGTATAAAAATATTTATCTTATTATACTTTCATCAATTAATCTTGCATTATGTTTTTCAATTATGCGAAATATCTAAAAGCATGATACTGCATGCTCAATTAGAATCAAGTTATTTTGTTTTAATGAAAATGTATAAATTTCTTGTTTGATCACCGATATTTTTTAATCGAGAATGCAAATACGATTAGAAATATTTATCTTGTCACACTTTCATATACTAATTAAATTTGCAAAGGAGATAGTTCTTATTCCACGCTATTGAATCTCGTCGTGCAAGTGCGTCACTTGAACATGGTTATCATAAAACCGTGATATTCTACATAATACTTATCGTGGCTGGATTCGACTCGACCGCCTTGAATTTAAATGCCTGTTCTTCTTAACTGGTGGGCGTAAAACAATTAAAATAAAGTATTTAGTTTACAGTTCATGATAATACTTCCTATCTGTGATCTCGCTTATGAATCCTCTTCGTATAGAATTTTCACGATTCGTAAATGGCAAATCTGTACGACTACCATTGCATTAAATAAATCTGTGAAAAATGCTTGAATAAAAAGAAATTTCCAAAAATGGTAATAAATAAATTTTACGGTTGGACGAAAATATTCGGGTCACGCGAGGCCAGCGATTGTGCATCACCGAGCGTACAGCAACGTACGTAGAGTACCTACTACATAGTTAACGTAAAATAAATGAATCCTCCGGTTATTTTATCGGGCCGGCATTGTTTCGCGATCTGAGACCGGTCCCGTGGCCGCCGACACTCTGCTTAAGCAGATGTAATTTAAACGTGGACGTGTTCCGCTATGGATCGGGAAAAATCGGTATCGTGCCTGTTTTAACGCTCGCCGAGATAACGAGTCGATACAAGGGTGGCGAACGTAAAAATGATTGGCCGCAAATATTGCGAGTATGCCTACATGTGTACCTCCTTTCATTTCCATTGCCAGTTCATCCGAAATCAAATCTTTCAAACAATGAATTGGGTCTTTTCATATTTTCCAAATATTTTATTACATGTAGTGCTTTTTTATGTCAAAGTCTGCAGATTCAATCATTAACTAATTGATCTATTACTAAATCATAACGTAGTATTTAAAATACAAAAAATTGATATGGGGAAGAATTAGAAAAATGAAAAAGCGAACAGGTTAGCACAAACAGGAGCACAGAAGGATTTAAATATGCAAATACAACAACAAGAAACAGCAGATATAACCCAAGATACAAAACAATTAGAGAAGAACAAAAGCTGGAATACTTAAAAAGAGAACACAAAGGAGGAGCTCAGAAGATGCTGGCAAGATTTAAATGTGGGAATGAAGAAAAGATTACTAGATATTGGAAAGAGGCACTAGAAAGCAAGTGTCATGTATATCTAAATGAGCCTTATTGCTGGGACACATAGCTGTGTAGTAGTAGTGGTAAAGGTAGAAATATCGATGAGAGAAATTTTGAGAGGAGAGGAGGCAGGGGCTAAATGAATGCGAGAGATATAGCAACTACGGAAGGCTGCAACAGAAAAGGAAAAAACCGATACGTAAACCAACGAAAACTATAGATATCAAATATTATAACATTATATGAAGACAATTATTGTATTTTATCACCAAACGAAATAACCAATTCCTGCACCTTCTATAAAAAATGGACAGTAGAATTGCTCTACCAGTTTGATAAAATCGTTTTTAACTTCTATCTCCATTAGTTAATCTGACCTGTATTATAATGACAATAATTGGTTCCATTAATTCGATATGATTTTCGCGTGAAACCGATCGACTTTTCCGGCGCGTTCATTAAGTCGCGCGATAGCCGTGGAAGCGCGGAACGAGCGGCGAGGTGTTGCACCTGCGGGGCCGCGTTTGCACCTCCCGGAGAGGAGGCCGCGCCGCGCGAGAGAGTAGAAGCCGTGTGTGCACGTGCACGGGGACACCCACCCCCGCGAAAACGAGCGGATCCCGTAAGTACGTGCGTGTGTCCGTACGTAAGACCAAGGACAACAACATTCTCCGCGAAACTAATTGCCAGGTAAGTATATACGAGCGGCGAGGCACGATCGAGCTGAACACGCGCCGGTGTACACCTTCGCTATTCGCATACACTCCCGCCCATAAGTCTTAGAACTTGCAATTATCGATGAACCAAAAATAAACCCAAATTAGAAGTAATAGTCGTAAATTTGGAAAGGAATGAATCTGTTCGATAAGTTTTATAATATATGCAATTTTCATATCCGAACATCTTTTGGAGGAATCGTTGCATCAGTCCAAATGTACTTACTGACAAAAAAAAATAAATAAGTGACACAGCGAAATATATTATAGCGAAAGATGTCAGGAGTGAAGGGAGACTTGGTAAAAGACGAATGAGAGATGTATTCGTGTGTCAAAGGAGAAATATTAACGGGAGAGTGATAAGATTGACGAAATTAATAAGGAGCGAGGTAAGAACGTGAATAATGAGACCACCGTGAAAGACAGATAAAAGGAAGAACGGTGTAAGTAATAAACGATACGCAGGGGACAATGAACGGTACATCGAGGAGTTAAACAATTATTCGTTGCCATCGCAATCAATTTGGAATTTATAAAATGTATATGGAAAAACTTTCTTCTGAGGAAGATTGAAGTCACGACGAAAAATCATTTTGTCAAAGGAGGTGAAACAATCTTTAAATCAAAAGCAGAGAGTGTACTGAAGTAATTAATTAACCGTTTTCAAGAAAAATAGGAGGAACCTGGACGAAGTAAATGTCCACGCAGAAAAATCGCCGGGTAAAGGTATGAAATAACAGAGAAAAGGAGGAGAAAACGGACGAAGAGGGAAAATGCGAGTGAGGAGAGGAGCAGAGAGGCCAGATCGAAGTACAGTCCGTATAGGATAGAATTTATTGCGGGGACCGGGTTGGACCGGGTCCTGGAGCGACAGAGAGGGGTGTACTTGTACCAGAGCGCATAATTTATGCTCTCATTATGCGACAACCGAGATTCATTACGGGCAACAAGCATTGTCGCGCCGATTCGGAGATCGATCGGGACTCGGTAAGTAAATACACGAACGATCATCGAATCAGTAGTGGGCAAGAAATATTCAATGCAAAATAATAACGACGCGTACGAATTATTTTTCGCTCGAGTTCAATGTTGAATTTTGTTCTCGTTTCTTTTTCATTGAATAAAATTAATTATTATTATTTGAAATTATACGATATTTAAAATACGAACTGCATTCCATAATAAGGATTTGATTATTATAGTAAGTGCAAGAATCAAAGTGCCAATTGGATTACGTATTCATTACTTTATACGCATTTTAATTACGAAATCATTCGAAGCTGCCGATCAAACGCTATTCGAGACGATTAATCTCTTGCGTTTTTATCCATCTCGCGATCCCGTGTATCTCATCTTTCCATCGAAAGAAGGTTAATCCCTCCCTCCCCCTCTTCTTTGGGTTCCCACTTATCGCCTTAACCCTTCGACCTCGCGGTTAATTCCCTCATGTTCGATGCCTCAGCTTCTTTTTTTCTCCATTTCCTAAACTCGCCTCTAGCATAAGCGACATTATTTTCATAAATAACATAAATGCATCTCATATAACTAATAAAATTTCCAATTTTCAATCTGCGTTTATATGAATTTCATTATTTTGTATTGTATGCTTCTCCACTAATAGATACAATATACACTCTTCCACCAACATGAGCAAGAACGATAGTTTTTAAAAATCTAATTAAAAAACGAACCGAGCAATTCGAAGATTCGCAAAAATTTTCAGCGGAACGTTCAGCCTCGGGTACTTAAATACATAGTTTGTTTATTCTCTGCTCTCGAGTTTCCTTTTACACCTTATTACCGCGACATGGACACGTTCACCGGTCTTTCTCCGTCGACCCTTTCTAACAACCTTGTCCAGCAAGAATGTGTGTAATCGGTCCCAAGGATGCGGCGTAGAAGAACAGGTCGATAGGTTAACGGGGTTAAGAAAGATAGAACTAATTGCTCGCCAAACGATACCTCATACAAGCATACAAACTGGAGGATAAATAAAAATCAGGAGGATTACCTGAAGCTGCTTAATTAACGACTAAACAAATTCTTGCTCGCTTTGGTCGATGTCTAATAATTTTTGTAATTTACATGAGATATTAATTTTTTTATATTTTTAATAGTCATCAATTTTGTATCTATCAAAGGCAATCTTGTCGTACTGCATTTTTGGAATGATCTCGTCATGCCGAGTTGATTGTCGTTAAAGAACGAGAGAGGGTGGAAGGTGCAAAACCGACGGAGGGTGGAGGCTCTATCGAGGAAACTATCGGTCGTCGTCCGACGACGCCTGTAATCTAGACCCGTAACCACTTGTTCTACGGGCGAGGCGGCGGTGGGTAAGAAAAAACCGGCAGAAAATGAAATACGGATTACAGTGGTTGGCCGAGCCACGATAATGACGGGTAATGTCGACCCGTGTACTCCCCGCTACCACGCCGGATCGGATTCATCATTTTTTCGCGCAACGCCCCCGCCCGCGTTGCTCTAGCCCCCTTCTGTCGTTGGATAAGACGCTTGGTTGATAGAAGATCGTGCCATCCGCCCATTACTCAATAACCGTGAGAAAAACTATAAAAAATAAATAAATTGTCCGGCTTCTTCAAGATTTTATAGTAAATTCTATTTGTATAAAGATTTGTTTGATGATAAGAAATGATTTGAAAGAATACGGAAAGAAAGTACTTTATAAACATTTTTCCTAGAATTTCGCTATTGAATGAATAATGTATCTTATTCCACGTTACGTTTCGAAGAGATTCGATTGACAGGAGATTCGCAGGATTTTCTGTTAGAGGTGGAAACGGGAGAAGGTGCGATCGAAGATTCTGTCGGAGGCGACGAGGCAGCGACGCGACGTGCGAATGCGAACATAAATCCAAATTAGCGGCAACATAACGCAACCGCGCACCTCTATCGACGATACGATTTACAGCGGAGCAAGAAGAAGAGCAGAGCCTCCTCTCTGTCCAGAAGTACGGCGTGTTCACGAATGACAGTAAATTGCACGCTGGCGTATCGGAGTGCTGGATCGGATCCGAGACGAACGCTTCGATTCACGAATGCCGGCGCGGCGCGAAAACTGTACCAGTATTATAAATTGAGTGTCGAAGATGTGCCGATGATAATTCCATTGCAGGTTTCATTGCATGGGAAAACACATTTTCCTAATCATATGTAAAAAATTTAATCTATTATAATCACTAAGTTACTTCGCTCTTTATATTTAATAAATGGATTCAGATATTACTTATAATTTATTCCCTAAAGTATGTACAGTCAAGTGCAAAACTGAACGCATGCTAATTAAAATTGAATAACTTTTCTCAAGTCGAATCTCAAACGACCTGAGTTCTTTTGAGTAGTCAGGTGGATTAATTTAATGTACACATCATTTAATAAACTAATCCATCTGACTACTTAAGAAAACTTAGGTCGCCTGGTCTGACTTTAGAAAAGTTATTCAATTTTATACAGTGTGTGTTCAGTTTTGTTCTTAACTGTATATTTACATGATAATATTATACTAATATTTCATATCTTTTGTACATGTGTTTGTCACTTATTTATATTACGAACTAAAATATTGAATAGATAGAAAAATAATAATTTAATATAATTTTATCAATTGGCTTGACACTATATAGTCAATCTAGTATTAATTATATTATTTAAATTAGATATTTTAATGAATGCCCAATGAATAGAGAGGAAAATCGTTCATAATATTATTGCTTTCCATGTGCATTCACCTCTCTTTCAGTCTTCTTTATCGACTTCTACAGATTATAATAAATTTCAATTAATTTGGCACTGAGGAGTGTTGTCCCACTGCATAAATGATTGTATATGTACAAATCTTAAATACTTAAATAGCAATATGTAATCGAACTGTCAAATTTCAAGTCGCCTGAGGCGATGACACTTTGCTCGAGTGTGAATGCGTCGGTTTGGGCCCTGTACTTGGCGTTTTGCTCGATGCTGAGCACAAAACCTGTCTGTATGCCTCCCTATAAAGTTTATTGGTACCGGCATAAATGAAAGGATTGATAACGGAAGATGCCCAAGCCAGTACAGAAGCTATCACGTGTAAAATCGGGATTTTGATCTTATCGTCGATAACGTTCACTAACATCAACGGCATGAAGCATAATAAGAAACAGAGGAATATGGTCAACATCAGTCTGGTCACCCTGGAATCCTCCCTTCTTTGAAAACCGCCAGCTTTTCTCCTGGACATGCCGACGTGCGCCTCCAGATTCTTTCTGCTCTTCCGCACGCGCCAGTAAATGCAAAGATACGAGACGCTTATCACCACGCAAGGCACGATGAAACCTAAGACGAATAGAAATTTCTTTGGACTTGCACCGTTCTTCTTTAAAATAGTGCAGGAGAACGTGGATGGTTCTAAGCCTAACGTGCCCCAGAAACCGAGCAGTGGCGGTAGAAGTAAAGAGAAACTTAAAGTCCAGATGGCAATCAGCATCAGAATTATTCGTTTCGTGGTGTAGAGTTGCGCGTATATGTCAGACCTTGAGATAAGTATGTACCTGAAATTAATCCCTTCGTCAATTGGAGATTTCATACTACAATCATTAATTATAATCAATTATTATTTAATTGATTTAATAAAATAATCTGTATATAATTAAATTTGAATTCATGTAGTTCAAAGAATTAACTTTCATATATAGAATATTTATAATTTAAAAGGTCTATAATTTGATACGGTAGTGTCATCGTACTTATTATACATACACCTGATCCTATGAGGATGAGACAGGCGAGCAAATTCTACAGGATGCCCTGAAATTAGTGTTAGAAATGGGGAGGAGCTGAGATGATTTTGAACAAACCCCTTGACAAAATCTCGGAAAAATTAAAAACTTTCTTTTTCTCAAAATATCGAAAATTTTTAATTAAA
>NW_017137284.1:385702-389375 GCF_001652005.2 Ceratina calcarata | reverse complement strand
GGGTACCCCTTGGAAAAATCTCGGAAAAATAAAAAAAATTTTTTTTGTCAAAATATCGAAAAATATTGAAATATATTCAAAAAGGCGTAAAAAATTCCAGACTTTTTGGGCTTGTATTTCCTCAAGTCAGTTGTCGCGGCAACATCCGAGGCAGTTGTCGCTCTTCTAATTGCAAGCGCGCGCTATACAAGCGCTCTGGTTGGTAGCGATTTTTCCTTAATAATTCGACAACCACGCCTCGGATTTTGATAAAGAAAAATATGATTTAAAATCACCTCAGCTTCTCCACATTTGCAGGCCTAACACTAGTTCTGTTTCAGCCTGTATAGAACTATGCTGAGTATGGGCAATCAATATCATTCGTCAGCATGTTTTAAAATAAACTATACGGTGATAACGCGAACAAGAAGCTCTACCGAAACAGCTGTGTAGAACTGATCTCTTGATCATTATCATTCTTTTAGATACTTGTCATCATTTAATAAGAATTAAATGTTTACAATTGAATCACAATTGAAATATTAATCGAAATCAATTCGAACTACTAAATCCGAGTAGAAATTTTATTTAATTTTAATTTTATTTAAATGGAAATGATTATTAACTAAACTTAAATATACAAACCGATTGATGGTGATCGCCACCATGCTGAGCAAAGAGACTGCCACGTTTCCATAAAAAAACAGCGGGAACACCTTGCAGAGAGTCTCACCGAGCACCCAAGCCTCGTTTAAATATCTGCTCGCAGTTAACGGCAAGTTTACAGCAGAAAAAATTAAGTCGGATATACTGAGACTTATAACAAAAGCTGTCGTAGCGTGTCGCCTTAATCTTGTATATTTCAAGAGTGCAATCACTGTTACCAGATTACCTGAAACAACAATATAAAAATCATAATATTTAAATTCTTTTTGCCTATAAAAATGTGAATAGAAAAAAAAATGTTATATCCAATATTTTGAAAAATGTTTAAGGAAAACATGACGCCATATTCAGAAGATACCTAAAGATTAAAGATAGCGAAAGTGCTTGATTAAAGCATCCATCGTGATTGCAATTGAAGAAAGCGCTGAGGCAGACGGATAATGAAGAAGAGAGATATTAATCATTGTAATTCCTGACACCCTCTCGCGTAAAATTAGAGCTGTTAATAGTCACAACTTAAGAAATGCCACCCATGGGTTAACGAGAACTTGACCACACAATTTAAACAATTAAACGTTCACTCGCTATTTAAATAATAAATGCATGTGAAACTCTGTAGACTATTCCCTTCATACACTACATTTTCTTTTACAATATTCCACAAGAATTATAATAATGGAAACAATTGAACCCTGTACACATTTTAAAGAGAAACGCATGATATAAATGAGGATTGAAATTAATTGATTTCTCAAAGGAATTCGTTAGTAATTGCGTGTAAGTAAAATTGTAATTTTTACCTGCGACTCCGACGATGCTGAAAATTATCGCGCAAACGGCGGCCGCGATAGTAACTGGTCGCGGAAAGTGCTTCAGAGTCTCGCCCCCCGACTCGAGACCGAAAATCGTGCCGTTTGTTACCGAATCGCCCATTTTGTATCGTCTTTATGCGCTCCCTCGTCGTAACATGTTTCCAAACGAACAGTGCGAGCGCGCTTTGGAAAAAGAAAAACGATTTCGTTAAAGATAACTTACGTCTTATGGTAATAACGTGTGTACTATAACGACGAGCAAAGCATACAACATTTTTATAACAATGTTTCACTTACTATATATTTCATATATTATTCACTGCATTTTCTTATGTTTTATCTGTTTTCCTTTCTCATCTATTCGAACATGCACAGTTCTTTTGTATCCAAGTTGTTTATCTCTGTTGCAGATGATTTGAACAAAGATTTAGCATTCAGACGTTTCTCCATTAACTCCATTAAATTCGTTTCGTCTAAAATAGTTGATTTAACCAATTAATATATTTAAAGATTTACTAGAATGAGAGCAGATATTCTTATCGCAGCACTTTTCAATGACAAAGGAACATACTCGGTGAGAAACTTCATCGAGCGTGATTGTGTGTATATTTTAATACAACTTTCGAAAGAATTGTCATTTTGGACACTTGAACTTAATTTGAATTATCATAGTTTTATGATGAAAGAAGGTTACAATTGAGGTCAAGATAATGTAATATGATTTCTTTATTGGAAGCGTAAATAAGATTGCTTGCTTGGTTGCGTGAATAAAGTAATGTCATATTTGCATATTTCGAGAATTATTAAATTCGCAAGTGTTTTTATTGTATGATATTTAGAAATATGTATCACAGAATATAACAAGTTGTTATGGGAGTGTAAGACGGTAGCAATCGTTTGTCTGACCCTCGGCTGAGACGATTAAACGCACGAGTGTTCCTTATCCGTCCAGCCACTTGAATTCATCTCTCTCTCTCTCTCTCTCTTTCTGTCCATGTTTCTCCTTTTTACCCTTTTCGTTTCTCGGCAGCCGCTAAGTCGTTCTATCCGTAACCATCGTCCGATTTTCTTGCCGCGGTCGCAAAAAACGACGGCGGGAATCGCTTAAGCGTCGTCCTCGAAGAAAGAGCTTCCTCTTTCCGCCTCCAATGAACCGCTTTGGGGTTTTAAACGCGTCTTCCGTGAACCGTCGGCTGAACCGATGAACTTCAACCTTGCCTTATTGAAAATAATTAATTTTCACTGCTTTCTCGGAAAGCACGATACCCGGTGACACTCGCTGATAACTTCTCTCGCTTATCGTTCTCACGTTTGATTCATCGTCCGAAACTTATTTCTTTCTGACTATTGTTTTCCCATTCGTATATCTCCAAGGTTTCTCGTTCAATCTGAACAAAATTATTACACATGTTTCTCCGAGAATAATCACATTCTCGAGCCAGTTGCTATTAGGCACATGCTCCACTTTTCCCTCTTCCTGTTCACTTCTAAGAAATCTCATAAACTTCCATATGTTTCCGCGTATAATAGAATTTTATTCTGCTTCCGAAAGTTCTTTAATTGATTTCTTATTAATAATTCAAATAATGCGCTATTTATAAATACAAGCTTATTAGTTCGTTAGTTAAAAATTATTGAACCACTGTTCTTGTATATTTGATCAATTTCATGATTCACTGTCTTTACTCTCGTACTGATTACTATTCCACTCCTTTCACAATACACGATAACACTCACTCTTCTAAAGAAACGAGGAAATCTGTGAGGCACAGTGGCTAACGCGATGACGAGCGTACGTCGACTGACGAGATCCGTCAACGTTTGCTGCCCCTTTGGACGAGGAGTACACGAGGTCTCCTTATCTGCCACTTCTTGGTCCGCTTCCTACGCGCCGCCGCCTTTTTTTAGCCCGCCGTGGCCCATCCGAGCACCACTGCGGACCAAGGAATCCTAATTAATTAATCTCTCTTTGAAGATCATTGTTAGTGCCCGCTGTGCACCGTTCAAATGTAATCGACCGAAATGATACTCCTCCCCGTGAGAATTTCTGCCACTCAATCCCTTAAAGACCCCATAACTCTTACAAGGGTCGTTTATAAAGTTTGAAGATTATACAACAATACCTTCCGTCATTTACAAATTAGTATTTCTCAATTTGAATTTTCTTAAGTACATTTGAATTAATAATTTGCACAAATTATGAATATCCTTTCAAT
>NW_017137284.1:384148-384920 GCF_001652005.2 Ceratina calcarata | reverse complement strand
ACAAATTAATATTTCTTAATTTGAATTTTCTCATTTGAATGAATTAAAATATATTAATATTAAAATTCTATTGAATTGAAGACACAAGTTGTTCTTTTATACGACATAAAAAAGATGTTACCTTTCATATCATTATTTTAAAAAGTGCCATTGCATTGATTTGCCAGGCACTCGTCATCTCCGCTGGATAAAATTTTCCCTTACACAGAACCGATTTTTTAAAACGTTCACCAGATATTATATTTGCGTAAAAATCTCTAGTTAAATTATTAAAATCGTCGTTAAAGAAACATCTGCAGCCTCACATAAGTTATGTCACCACGAATCGGTCTCGCACGATCACGTTCATAAAACTTCCTGTCGTTCCACGCGGCACGCGTGTCTCGAACTGACGACTGTTACGGTGGCGAGGTCGAGGCTGGCGGTCGAAAACGGTCGAGGGATCAGCACCAGCGATCAGGGGGCACGCGCTAGAATTAACACGGTTAACAGGGTGCAACAGGGTGGTGGCGTTCAAACGAAACGTTCGCGCGCTTCTCTTTTTCACGGGCCATTAATTTTTTCCATCATCACTTAGATGATTAGAACATGATAGGACATTATTGTCTTTAACTACCTATTATTACAACACTGTTTGTTTTACCAATCGATTAGCCAGTTGTAAACAAGTAATTTAATTTCATGTGATACACAAGTTTTTTTTTATGTGAGATCTACGGTTGTGAACAGACCCTCACTTTTAAAAATGGATCAATTTTTTATGTATGATATT
>NW_017137284.1:371617-384127 GCF_001652005.2 Ceratina calcarata | reverse complement strand
GTAAGCATATAGATAAGTAAAAACGCCGGAATATCGTAGTCTATATTTATTATGCTGATAAGTTATCTATAAGGGAACTCCCAAAACCAGGCCTGATCTTATGTGGGTTTATGCTGATTAATTTTTTCCTTCTCAATTAACAGTGGTGCTGTTGTATTGTTAAATAGAAAGACATTATTCACTTGAAAATGTGTAGTAATTAAGATTCACCCAGGAATCATTAAAGATTTCTTTCATCATTCTCATTTCAAGAATAAGAGTTCAACGTTTACCCATACAGACAACTATAATCTGCATGTAGTAAAAATTGGTAGCAATAAATCTTGGCAATACCAGAACGATAAAGTCTGTGAGACGTGCGTACATTGAAAAATCCTTTGCGATAAATCATCGCCATACTGATACACACTTTTTTCTATACTCAGTTCCTACATGTTAACAAATGATTTTACGTTTTTGCATTTCTGCTTGTAGGTTTTATTACTTTTTACTCCTGTTCTGATAATAAAATACTGGCAATAACTGATAGCGGAATGCTGGACAACCACTGCTCGCGCGTGCTCTGAATGAACTCATTATGCATAGTTCCACGAGGGCCGTACACACCATTTCAATTCAACAGTGCCGTCTATTCACGAAATGCATACGTACCATTCCCTCCGATGTCCGGAGCGACGATTCTAAAAGCCGAAAGGGTGACTTAGGGCGAGGTGTGTCTGACTGTGTAACATATACCTTGGTGCATACGAAATGCCGTTCTCCGAATTTGTTGAATTGTAAGCATCTGCAGGATTGCATGTGAATAAAGAATTATAAACGCTATACACATTCTATAATAATAGTGTTAGGAATACCGATTTCATTGTCCTGTCAATTATTTCACTTCATTATAAAACAAATGTTTATATTTTATTTTAATGTATGAAATAATCAACCAACTTATTGATAATATAAAAATTAATTTAACAGACATTTTGACTGTATTAATGATTTTATGTATCGATTTATATATTTCGTAAAAGAAAAATTGTTAGCTCTTGTGAAGATTGATTGAAGGAAGAGATCTGGAGATCGACACGGATGTCGGTTCAGGAAGTTTGAAATGCAGATAGACGGGACAGAGATCTTTGAAAGGGTGGGACGCACGTGTAGATCGAAACCAGAGCCTACGATAATAAACCACGTGGGCTACAGATTACTATTTTTATAAAGGAGCCGTGTTACATGTATGTATCGACTAGAAAAAATATGCAAGTTGATAACCGGAAAACTTTTTTTCATTTCATACAAGAGCGACTTTTTATGATTAATCAATTCAATATCGTTTGGGATTTTTTAAATTATAATAATTAATTGGTGGAATGAATCTCGAGCTAATTTTTACATTCTTAGAATTCATTCAGAAAATTCAGATTGTATGACGTAATTGTCCGAACGTAAGAATTTTATCATTCCTTGGTTAAACTTCCGGTCTGGTTCTTCCATAACTTTACCAACGATAAGAAGAAATGTGTTAAGTTAAGGAAATGGTGTTATCACTCGAATCCACCAGTTTTGTGGTTGTTCTTTATCAAAAATGTATCGTTTTAAGTCAGAAGATTGTACAACTCATATGAAATTCGTTTTTGCTGGAGAGTTATTATGATGAGCACTGATTATGTTTTTTATATATTATACAATTATTAAAAGGAATGGGACGAAGGTAAATGAATTTAAAAATGCAGGATTAGTTTTATAACACATTTATTTTCCAAACACGTACTTAGTTCTCTATTGTTACAAAACTACTTAAATACAATTGACAAACTTTTGGTTTGAAGCATTGTTCCACTTCTTATCTGAACGAGAACAGAGAATAGTAAATCTTTGACAATGTCAATAAATCGATTGTTGCAGTACATAAATAAGTAACTATGATTCTCTTTTACCTAGGAAGTCTCTTTTACGTACTTCTCAACAATTTTTCCATCTTTTTTCTTCCCTTTCGAATTTCACTTCTATAAGGCTGTAGTTTTACAATAATATTCTACAGTGCGATTCATTGTAATTATTTTATTACATGTATTAAAAATATAATATGAAAATGTTCTTTAAAATATCTCCATCTATAAAAATGCTTTATAAAGAGAGGAAATGCAGTTTTGTGTAAGAAAAATGTATTATATTTACAAGGTAAAAAATTTCTATCTATTGCATCGAGTCTTAATATATAAATGCATGCTCGTACATAAGTACAGTAATTTATACATATATAGTTTCAGGCGCGTTGAACGATATAAATCTATTATAACTTGTGCAAAAGATGCTATATGATGCTATTGATTATTTCGTTAGTATCAGATTTTAATAGTTATAACAATATTAATATTTAATTCTGCATTAACTATATCAGTCATTTTCTACGTATAATAAATCATCTTTTAAAGTACGTATAATTGTATTGTTATTCTTAATCAGATCATGTGATCAAGAGTTTAAATGCTCTGTTCTATACTTTTTAAATATTTGGTCCACAAAGAGAAGAAATGCATTTTTCTGCATGGAAGACGATTATTAAAGATAAACAAATTTTTGTTTTAAAAATGTTTCGTATATGTGTAAATGTAAATTAACAAATAAATGGCCTCTGTTCGCGAATATGGCACTGTAAAATTTCTTTCTCTCTAATGTAATTACATAAAATGTATAAAAAATCAATTCGCACAAAAATATGAATTCCAATTCGAGATTCTCTAATCGGAGCCACGAAATAATATTGTTGTTATATTTGTTGTGCAAATAACAAATAATGTGGATACAAAAAGCGAGTAAACATGTATCGTTCTTAAAAAAGAAGTTGTACTTTTTACATAAAATCATCTGATATTCGTGCAAACACATGCTTTCGCTAATTTAATTTCATTACTTCAGGACTTCGATTAAAAAGACTAATTTGAATAATTCAAGAAGTACATTGCCTGTACTGTTGTGCCTTCTTCTCGATTTCTGCTAAATGCTTCTCCATTTCCGCAGTCAGAAAATCCACATCAGTTTTCAAATCAGAGAGCATCCTTTCATTATCCTTATAAACGCTCTCCATACCGTCCAGATCTTTGGATTTAGTCGACGTATCAGCAGTGAGCTCTGAAGCTCTTTGCAGAAGCTTCTTAGCCCTCAATATACTGCCTCTGCTTTTATTCACCCTCGAGTCTAGAGCTTCATTCGCTCGTTTATACTCTTTAGCAAGCTCCTTGGTCTTCGCATCGACATTCTGCGCCTCTGCAGCGACTTTACTTGCCTCTACACCAATTTCCTGATTGAGAACAAAATCATTTCTCACTGATTGTGTTTGCAGTTGTTTCAAGCGAGCGTCCAGAGCCTCGACTCTTTGCGTGGTGCTGTTTGCTTGCATCTGAGCGCCCCTAGTCACCTCAGCAATTTCCTCTAAATCCATTTCCGACCTGTTAACGTCACGATCAGCCTGCTCGATCGCCACTTGAGCTCGATCTTGAGCTTTCTGCGCATCATTCAAAAGATCCGCCACTTTCGTTGCTAAAAGTTGTTTCTGGATCGCGTTTTCCCTGCTTCTATTGGCTCTTTCATTTAATCGCACAGCCAGAAGAAGGTCGTCTCTGGTGTCCGCGAGGATCTTCTCCGAATCCGTTAGCGAGCCAACGATATTTTTTATACGATCCGCTAATTCTTTGATCTCATCGGGTTTTAATTGAATGTTCATTGCCAGGACCTCGTTGGCTAGATCTCTGACCATAGCTGGGGTGGGTTCACCCTCGTCCAACGTGTCTCGAATTTGATCGTTCACGTTGGATACGCTTTTGATCACTTCATCAGAGAGCGTACGGGCTCGCAAGGCATAGTTGAATGCATCCTGGGCGTTCGATCTGGCCGTCGTTGCATCGCGTTCCACTTGAATCATCTAAACATAAGAAAATTTGTTTTCTGTTCAAGTGAATACAGTCATTGAATGAAATTAAGAACCGTGATATTTCTTACAATTTATCGAATGAAACTTACGTTACGAAGTAATTGTTCAGCCTCGTCTTTATGAGTCTTGATCTTCGCAGCCTGTTGTTTAGCAACGTCCAGAGCTTGATTCGCCTTGGTTACAGCACCCACATCGCAGGACAAGCCTCCGCAGAAACTACATCCGGCACCACCGCACACGCTACTGCAGTCCGTAACGTTATCACCGCACATTTGCAGATTTAATCCCGGCATGATCCTGTTGAAATTCTTCAGCTTCTCGCCGATCCGATCCAAAGCTTGTTTGTTCTTCTCTTGCGACGACTCGACGAAGGCACGGTTTTTCCCTAGCAGGCTCTCCGTGTGTTTGCTGAACCTCTTCGCATCGGCGAGAATGTTGCTGGTATCATTTGCCGTTTTCTCCGCCTGTTTCGACTGCTCAGCCATTTGCTGCGTAACATTCAAAGCGCCTTGTACGTTCTCCTCTTGCAGTCTCGTTGCATTTTCTTTAAGATCCGCAGCTGCCTGATGTAAACTTTTGGTTCTGTTCTTCAAATTCTTGAGAGCAGCGTCGCCCAGATTCACTCTTTGATTGACATTCTCCAGTAAATTGTTCACTTCCTCTATTTGTTTCGTGGACGCGGACACATTGTTGTTCAATTCGATCGCCAGGTCGTTCAATTCATCCAAATCTTGACTTCTGATCGAAGCGTTACTGATCAGTGCTTTCACTTGTTCCAAAGATTCGTCCATATCGTCGAATTCTTGCCTATAAACGCCAGTCGTACCGACTTTTTGAATCCTCGACGCTTCTTCTATCACGAGATCCGTCTTATTTCTGAGGCCAGACAATGTCAAGTCCCAGTTGTCGAAACACTCGCCACAGGGATTGCATTGCGGCGCGTTTCCGTAGTAACCACGATCGCACATGTCGCATTTCTCACCGCCGATCCCTTTGTGACAGACGCACTTTCCGGTCTCTCTGTCGCACTGCTGGCTGGCAGATCCGGTCAGATCGCAGTCGCAGGGGTAACACTCTACGTTCGGGTTGCCCCAGTAGTTCGATTGACATTCGTTACAGCGTCTGCCGCCGAAGCCTTGTCTGCATTCGCAGCTACCGTCATACGGATTGCATCTGTCGGACACGCTGCCAACGGCGTCGCACATGCAAGGATCGCATCCCTGGCCACTGGCAATCCTCCAGTGATTTTCCTCACAAGAATCGCAAAGTAATCCAATGACATGCGGCAAGCAAGGACACTGACCCGTCCGATGATCGCAGGTCCCAGCATTTCTGTCCGTTCCCAATACATCGCACTGGCAGTCCTGGCAATCCTGTTCCAGAGCGTTACCGTAATATCCTGCTTTACAAATTTGACAATTTGCACCGTCAGTATTGTATAGGCACTGCAGGCAACGGCCGGTGTGCGGGTCACAATTGCCAGGTCGTTGCAAATCGGTATTGTTGTTACAATTGCACGGCTCGCAGCTGCCGCCGGGTACCTCGGGATTACCGAAGTAATTCTCCGCGCAGGTTTCGCAGCGGGGTCCGGCGTAGCCTTCGAAGCACTCGCAGATCACGTCGTGAGTCACTGAGTCCAAAGAGCAGCTCTCGGCGTACGAGTGTCCAGAATTCAGAGTTCCTGCGAATACGCAGAACATAAAAAATAGAATATACATTATCATTTTTTTTAGAACAAGAAAATACCAATTGAAATTATAAATGTTTAATTTTTCCCAAAAATCTGGAGTCTAATTGTAAGTATAACTCACCCGGGCAGGGACACGCTCTGCATGGAATATCAGCGCCAATTCTAGGATCACCATAGTAAGTTTCAATGCACCGGTCGCAATTATGTCCAGTCGTGAAGTCTCGACAGTTGATGCAAGCTCCGGTCTTCGAGTCGCAACTCTCGGCATGGCCGTTGCACTCGCACCGTTGACAGTGAGGGAAGTTCCAGAAACCAGGCTCGCACTGACCGCAGGTTCTACCGTAAGTATTCGGCCGACACTTGCACCTGCCTGTCTCCACGTCACAGAAATTATCTAGAGCTCCCACGCCGTCACAATCGCAAGGAACGCAACCCTCCGGCCCGAAACCGTAGGTTCCAGGTGCGCAACGGTCACAGCGTCTACCGACTACGTTGGGCTTGCAAGGGCAGATGCCTCCGTAATTCTCGCAGAGCAAACTGTGAGATCCAGTGGGATTGCAATCACAAGCTATAAAAATTTTAGAAAACTTAATAATATGTATTATACAATAATTTATTTAATAATTTTATTAAAGTATGCTGAATTAAAAGAGATCGTTAAATGAATGTATTTCTGTATTTTAACAATATATTTATGACAAGCTGTATGATCTAATCAATGACTAGTGGACAATCTTGAATATTTCTAATTCCCTCCGTATTTATGAATAAAATTTCTGAAAATATACTTACAATGTGCTCCATCGTAAACATAGTAGCCGATGCTGTTGTGATACTTTCTGCAAACATCTGGAATGATGGACCAGACTGCATTGATGTCGTTGAAGTAATCGTTGCAGTATCTCTCGTATTCTTGCCGGCGCAGCTCACCGACTACTGGGTCTTTGAAAAACGGTATCGCTTCTATCTTCGGTCTCAGGACGATCTGAGAATAAAGATCGATTGATTAATATCGGTGATAAGACAGATTTTAATGCGAAATGTTTATACATTAAGCACAGTCAATTTTTCTATAAATGCATGAAATTAATAGTTAATTGATTTACATCGATTAAGTTATTTTTAGTTCTTAAAAGAATTATTTTTACACACCGAGTCGACCAGAATGGATGCAGACGGTGTGTCCACTTGATTGTTGAACTTGCGGAACTGCAGCACAACGTTGTACCGTTTTCCAGCTTCCAAGCAAACGGAGGGTTGCACGACGACGTTCCTCGATCTCAAAGGAAGCTGCGTATACAATTTATCCTGCTCCGGCCTCCAGTCAGCGCACGGCCCATTCGGATCCGGCGGCTCGTCTCTCTCAATGATTATCTGAACATTCTCCCAAGGACCTACTTGGACCGGTTCGTATCTGACGATTATGTCATACCACAGACTTTTACGGATATCGTCGATTGTGAAATTCAAAAGCGAGCCCTCTAATGCCTTCATGAATCCAGTTCCAGTCCATGTACTGTTCCTTCCGTCGCGGTACGGTTCTCTGATCACCACTTGACAATTCTATGCAAAGAAATTGCGATTTTTATTAAAAATTATAATTATAAAAGAATGTAACAATTAAAAATTGTATTAATCCTTGTGTGGTACTATTTTTTATCAGATATGAGATTTTAAAAACAATGAAAAGGAAAATGCAGAATTACCTCAGTAGCTCTTGACAATTCACCCTCGTAAATCAAGAAGTCCAACGATCCTGTGTAATAACTCTGTTCCGGCTGGTTGCAAGTCCTGCCGCTGACGTGAGGCCTGCAACGGCACTGACCGGTTATTACATCGCATGAATTTTCATACGAACCTCCAGGATCGCAATCGCAAGGTTTGCAACCGTCCGGATCCTCCGAGAGACCCCAGTACTCCTGTCGACACTGATTGCAATCGCGGCCAGTAACAAAACGCTTACAAGTGCACTCGCCAGTCAACATGTTGCACCCCAGATTGTCGATGGTGCCCAAAGTGTTGCAGGTACAAGCTGAAGACAAAGTTCACGTCACGTCGATTCTTTCATTCATTAAAACGATATCAGATAATTGTTTGTTTACTATTGTTAATCAATCAACAATAAATTTGACTAGTATTTAATATTATAATAATTAACTGATGTACCTTGACAACCCTCGGGACTCTCGGGGTCGAAGTTCCAGAATCCGTTCTTGCAACGATCGCATCGACGACCTTCCACGTTCGCTTTACAGTGACAGCGTCCAGATTCGTCACCACTGAGAGGATCGGTTCTCGAGTCGCATATGCCGTCGTCCAAAGAACCACCCAGATCACAATTACAAGCTGTATAAAGAAATTAAATCGAATCCCTATAATTTTTGAATGAAGAAGCAAGTTGGTGTCAAAATAAAAAAATTGCAAGAACACTTACGCAGACACGCCTCGGTATGAGATATATCCTTCGTGACATCATGATAATAAAACGGTTTGCACAGTTCACAATTCTGTCCTCTGGTGTTGTGCTGGCAATCATCGCAAACGCCGCCAGACACTCTCCCAGATCTCTCGTAAACGGCTTCATCAAAATGACAAGACGTTGAGTGGTTGTTACAATTGCAAGGTCTGCACGCGTTGGTCTGCTTGCCCACAGCCGGTTTCCATGGGAGGTCGTTATAAAAATCTTGACACCTCTCACAATTTAAACCGGTAGTGTTGTGAGTGCACTCGCATCTACCGTGGACCATGTTCTCCTCGTGTGAAACGCCCGGAAGTGGTAGACACCTGGACGCGTGACCGTAACAGGAACAGGATCCACGAATCACCATATTCTGAATGGCATAGTAGTATTTCTCACTGGTCTCGGCTCGATCGTCTAAGAGATCGTCGCCCAAAGTATGCAATCTAGTCATGTTTATACGAAGATTCGTAATTTTCAATTGGGTTTGCACTTCCTTCGAGTAGGGATTGTCTATCTCCAAGTTTCGTGGCAGTACTCTGGAAATCATTAAAGAAAATTGCATTTAGTATTTTAATAGGTAAAGAATAATATAGAAATTCTTAATAAGTAAAATAATTTTGTAATAAGTGCATTGAATTACGTTGCACTTTATTGGAGTGACCTAATAAAATTATGTGAATGTTCGGCTGCAAGCCTGTGTTGCAAGATAAGCGAAGTGTCAGTAACATTTCAATGACCTCGCCACTAAGCGCATACTTATGCGATTTGATCACTTTTATCACTATTTACATGTATGCATACCTGAAGATAACATCACCTCCAGTCGACGGCGCCACGCCGGAGTACCTCGTCTCGCAGATAACGTCCGTCAGTTTCTGAGGTGGTTCCGTCGACACTCCCGGGAAATACTGGTCGCAATTGTGTGCGAAGTACCGATAAACCTGCCAGGTTTTCCCGAAATCGTACGATCTCTCGATCAGCATCGCGGCCGGCCTGAACGTCTTGAAACGGATTATGATATGGGTGAAGTGAAACTCCGATTCCAAGTCGAATTGTATCCAAACGTTCTCCATCCCATTTTCCGCTTGCCACCATCCTTTCCTAGAATATTAAATAAAACAATAAAATTGTAAATTCTGTGGTAAGAATCTATTTACTATATGTATATATTATAACGACTAATAACTATTTATTATCCGATACGACCATAAATAAACAAGTAAATAATAAAGTTGTGATATTAATGATTTTTGTAAAATGAGAGATAAGCTGATACTGATTATAATTTTGTATAGTATATTTATCTCGCTTCCTTTGATAATCTGAAAATATTTTTTATTTAATTTATTTGAACTTTACTTACTCAGTAACAATATTTTCGATATTATGTTGCTGTTTTGGTAGTGACGAATCGCAGAAGAAACACTTCTTGCGGTCCTTCAAATGCGAAACGATGCAATATCTCTCTGGCCCTTTTAAACCGCAAGTAGATGAAGCAGTCAGCCGATCTTTGCGGCCGATCAATAGATTTCCCGTGGCAGGATAACACGAACTCTGCTCACAGGGATGCTTTCTCTTTATCTGTGCGCCTAAATACATAAGAAATTTATAAAATAAATATCTCAAAAGCGGATTGAGTTAGCCACGATTTTAGTCATCTCAGACCCTGTCAACTAGTACGATTGTCGTTACGCTGGTAATTACATTAATTGAAAAATTGTTATTTACACTGTATTATTGTTATTCCCAGAGGCCAGAAGTTAGTGGTTGGAAGAACAACGTCCAGGTGTAAACACCTTAACCAAATTAAAAAGGGAAAAGGTGCCTAAAATTGTTTTCAGAAGAAGAAATGTGAATATCAATTTCCAACCATTCGTTTTTACGGTAATTTAAATAGATAACGCTACAGAGTGTTTTATTCTGTAGAAGGGAGGATTAAGTCTTAACGTCATGCTGGTTTTAATTGTTTGAGTGAACGAAATGTTTGAGACCAGCGAGAATAAGCTACCTCTTTCGCTGGGAGCGATTAGCTTTGGCCAATAATGGCGTTCTTCGGTCACCTCCGTGGGTGACATATCTCCCCTCTGGATTGATCCTACAACACCCCTTTCTTTATCTTCAACGCTTACTAATATCTGATTTTACATACGTACAATAGTTCTACATTTAAAATCCCATAATCCTTCTTATTATGATATTAATGCTAAATGTGTTGTATGTATGCTTCTAAACCGCTTAGATTTTGGAGACCGAAATAAACTTGAGAAAGTTCAGAAGGATGCCAGGTCGAAGGGTCGAATCGCTATCTAATCAAAATGGATAAAACGTCTTCTCGTAAGAGCGATGAATGGAGAACACGTTGTGATCGTCGATAGACAAACTCCAACTGTTCCGCGCGCGTTTCGACAAAATTGTAATTTCTCTTTCGTTACAGTAAGCTACATAAGATATCTGACCCCGTTTACGTATTGCTAAAAAATTGTATTCAAGTTATGTCCGATGAGTGATATAATGTTTCCCGATAAAGTTGAAACCGGGGAAAAACTTTAATTGATAACCGCGATAATATACCGAGTGCGAACGTGTTAATGAGTAACACTTACTTGCTGCAATTGTTATTGCAAATAACAATATTGCAAAAGTCGTCTGATTTATTCGAGCCATTTCCACCCCTTCGATCGATTAATGTTATTAAACCGAGTCTAAGCCATGAGCATTATTTTTCAGCTGAAAGCAGAATATTTTCGATTTTAATCGATTAAATTCTAACAAATTTATCTGTGAAAATAACACGTTATCATATTTGATAGAAGATACATTTATAGAAGTCATATTAGAATCATACGATCATATGTTAAGAGCAATTGTAGTTTGAATTTCTTTTTGCTATTCGATGAATCACTAGGTTTAAAACTAATCTCATTACAGTCCTAAAAATATGTTTGTCCTACGGTAAACCCATTGACTACCTGCGATTTGCTACATTCTTCAGAAGGCAATGAATCATCGATGTTATCAATACTATTCACAATTTTATCTTGAATGAAGCTTTTATGTCACTCCGTTATCATCGATCATTTCAATTTTTGCAATTCTTACTGCATTCAAAATGCAATTGATCCTTTAATATATTTAATATATTTATGTCACACAGTTTTTGCTCTGTTAAATTTGTTTAATAAAAACGAAAAGTATAATTGATTGAAAAATTCGTCGAAGGCAAAAAATAATATTTGGATATTTTCATTCGTAATCAATCTATTATGTATTCTACAATATATTTCGTATTATTATATTACTTATTCCTCGCTCTCTATTAAATCTGTGCAATAGAGAGAAGGGATCGATTAAAAAAAATCTCGTCACGGCATGAGTGCAAGCGCGTTTAAAACGGAGGAACGTAGCGCGAAAAACGAGAATAGCAGCAAAACGAGCTTAGCAAGAGAAACATCGTTTACTTGCCTAACTCGCGAACTCTATCTCCCTCGAAATAACGGGTTTCTGGCGGAGATTTCGACGACGGATCCGTGGACGATGATCGAGCGACGGGCGAGTCAGCCGATCGAGAACCGATGGATCCAGGGCACAGTACACTCGATCCCCGTGATACGTACACCGTGCCGGACACGAGAATGAGATGAGGAATGAGCACGAGACGAGAGAGGCAACGCCGTACGGACGCCTGCTGGTGGGTGACGCGTCTCTTCTCTCTCTTTCTCTTTTGCGGAGTGTTTTCTCTGTTAAAGAGAACCTCCGACAGCAACCAGTGCCGTACGACGTAGAACTGGAGGTCCCTTTCTTCGCCGGCTTGTGACGAGGGTGCTGGCCAGCGATGGGATTAAACAGCTCATGGATATTCAATCTCTGACCAATTTAGAATCAAATAAACTGTCAGGCTAACATTATAAAATAAATCTGGACAATTTACCTCAGTAGATTATTTTTGAATCATTTGCAAATGTGTATAGACTGGCTACAGACAGTTTAAAGACAGCAGGCAATTATTTATAAATCTATATTTATCTACAATTTAATTTATTTGTGTGATGCATCTGTGCGAACTCGAACCCATCTCTACTTACTGCTGAGAAAGGCCGATGAACGAAGCGGGGAGGCTCTTTACGGTAGGGCAAGTGGAGAAACGGTTGCGGGGGCGGAATGCTAGGAAAAGGTTTTGTTGAGGATTAGTTGGTTGCAGTTTTATTAGCGGCGGTTCGACGCGTTTGTGTTTGTTAATTTGACAGATTAGTTAGTGGGTACAGGTTGAATGGAAGAATGAATTAGAAGAGATTGATACAGGCTCGCGCAATGAAAATTGGACGGACATACCAGTAGAATTGTTTTTTAGATTTTAGTAATACGACACATCATTTTAATTGAGATTTATTTTTTATCATAATAAAAAGCTAGAATAATGGATTTCTTTCCTGTCTCTCT
>NW_017137284.1:365922-370592 GCF_001652005.2 Ceratina calcarata | reverse complement strand
TTATTTATTTGTCAGTAAGTAGATCGATATATGCATTGGCTATCAAATCTTCGCTTTTTATATCCAGCTTGGTCATTAGATCCTCAGCAATCTTTTGTCCATCGTTTGTATCTTGTTCATCCGTCAGGACTACCTGTAAAATAACAATAAAATGGTATTAGTATTGAACAGTCGGCCAATCCAATTTTTAAGAACATTATATTTACCTCTAATTCTAAAAAGTTCCCCAAGCCTTCAACTTCATCGATATGTACCCGGGTTTGACCAACCATGTACAATATCCTAGTTTTCTTCACAATACCCAAACAACCGTTTGATGCAGATAAAATTCTTTCGATACCAGCACAAGCATTCAGATCTAGAGATGTCTTTTCATAAGTGGAAAGTTTCGGATCTAGCGTGTTAGCCCTGTGATAATAAATTAGTTCCCCAGAATCATCCTACGTTGTAAATAATATTCCAGTCAAAGAATTAACGTTTGTAGACTAGAGTAACGTTTTGTATATTTTATTAAGACATTACTTGCCTCGAATCTTCGTAATTTCAATTTCGTATTTTCGTATTGTGTCACATTTGGTATTTTAAAGAACGTGTCATGCTGCTTGATTATTTTACCCTCGTCAGTAGTTAATTGTTTAACACGAGAAATTTTAACTGCCGGATCATCGATTCTTGCTTTTATTTCTATATTACGCATTGTCAATTCTCAGTCATTAATTTTTTACGGTAATCACTTTTATTTAGAGCACTTTTGGAAATGATAGGTTAGCTGTTAGCCGGTTAGCGTCTATTCTCAGTACATGGAATCAGTTTTCATTAATGCCACCTGCCACCACGTGGATCGTGGATACTCCGGTACGTGGTGCCATCTAGTCCACGTAAAATGGGAACGACGCAGTGTGCAAAAGTTTACAGTGAACAAAATTTTAAGTTTATAATATTGTGTAAATCGTAGTGAAATATGCAATGGGTAAACATTTTAAGGTAAGGAGGTTACTGTTTAAATTATCTATTGTTTTACGCTTGTTTAAATCGTTAGAACATTGTTTAACCCTTAAACCATCGGGAAGCCGAAATATCGGAATAAGAATTCACGTTACATGTGATTTTTTAACATTCTGGATGTAACTAATATCGACGATTTAACGATTGATTCATAATATTAACAGAATTTTGGCGACAGGTTAATATGAAAACATCTTTTCTTGTTTCTCATTTCAAAAAGTTTTTGTCTAATAAATAGTCAAAGACTTATGATAAGATTCTACGTTTGTTACTTAAATAACCTGAAATTGGTTTCCATACTATGGCAGGGGCATAGGTTTATAGTAAAACGATTAATTACAATCATTATTTAAACACGAAATTCATGTGTGTGTACGCATACCAACAAATGATAAGAAGTTTTATTTCAAAATTATTCTAATTATTTAATGGCTTATCTTTATACATATAAGTAAGTTCATTCCTAATGTATTGAACAGTGTACCTACTATTAAAGGGTTGGGGAAGTTACATAACTTTTATAACGTTTGCTTGGTACAGTTTCCTTTATTTTGAAGCAATGATAAGTTAGCTATCAAACTTTGAAAATTACTAATATCTCCTTGATGGTTAGGATATCTTAGCTACACAATGCAAACCTGACGTTGGTTTTAAACTAAAATATTACATTTATACGGTCGTTACACGTGCCCCGCAAAATCTAATTGAAATAACTATTAGAACCACATTTCAAATGTAAAAAGATATTGTAATTAAGAGAGAGAAGAGATCTCACAAGTTAATTGTATTAAATTCTATATTCTCAGTATTTTGTTATTTAATTCTATCACAGATTTGCAATCCTCGCGTTTCAATGCATTTGTACGGTCGTGACCCATGCCCCGCAAAATGTAATCGAAATAATTACTAGAACCATGTTTCATTCTGCCGCCAGACTGCAATTAAGCTTTATCACAATTATCTCAAAAACTATGTAATATTGTATAGCATGTTTCTTAAATTGTCGATTGTTATTGTTTGTAAAAATGCCGATATAGAAGTCACATCTACAAATACTGTTAACGAGGGTTAAAGCCAACAAACACAGAGATCCGTATCTCGCGTTGATTCGCGGCACTGGAATCGGTGCCACTATATTACGATCGTGGGATATCGTCTGTAGAAGTCCTCATTGTCGCCGGAGCAAGATCTCCGGATTTTCTCCTTATTCTCGGCCAACCGGTGAAAACTTTTGCGATAAACTCGACGGGAATGTCCTCTCGAAGCGTTCTTGTGTATCCCCCTTCCCCCTCTCTCTATCTCCCTGCGACCCGATCGGGTTGTACTTTTCTCTTCGAACACAGAAAACCCCGTTCCCGTAATCTCAAAGAAAGCATATAGTTAGTTACACCTCCTTCTTCCCTACGTCATTTCAGATGCCCAGATACGGGGACCAGTGGTGGTACGGGAGCCGAAGGCTTCGACCGGATATCTTAGGGATTCCGAGAATGGCCCGAGGCGTTTAACCAATTAACTAACTCCGCGGTGCTTCACTTTCGAAACCGCTAACGAAGAACCTAAGCGAAGGAAGAAAATCGTGGCGGGGGAGGAAGTGATCCAGATATTCGGTTTGGATTCACCCAGTGCATCTGCCTGAGGCTTTTTTAACCTCCCGGAGGACCATCGCGCCGTGCTCCTGTTTGTTTTGGTAAGTAACTCAAAATTAATCTTGTATATTACGGCCGAATATCGTTTATATTTTGTTGTGCAATGAGTTTGTTAATGATTAACAAAGACTGATTATTTCGTGTTTATACATAAAAAGATCCTTTTAAAACAAACGGAACAAATTTATTATAGGATTTAAAAGGATATTTTACAAACAATAGTTATGCTTTAATATTGTGTATAACGAAATGAAGATTGCACTTCATAATCATATTTAAGATTTGCAAAATTGTTACTTTATATCAAATAACTTCGTTCTTTTTCGCTAGTTTCCTTTTGTAATTAAGGACTAACGTTGTCTATCACGCGTCGAACTTTATCTTCAATTGGGACCCCAGTACTTTTTCTTTTTGTTTCTCTCCTTTATTTCCTCCGAAGTTTGATCCGCGAATCGTAGAGGGTAGGTAGCCCAACGAGGCTGCCAAGTTTTCATCTTGGTTGCCATTTAGCGGTTTGAAAAGTGCCTGGAGCAGCGGAACCGATAGGCAAGCAACGGAAAAGGAGAGGAAGGGTAGAAAGGGTCGGATCAAAATAGGAAAGAGAGATAGTGCGAAAGTCACTGGTTGTTAAAAATTATGCTGTTCTTATTACGTGCACCATTAACAATTAATTATGATTGACAATTCTGTTATCTACGTTTCTTGATATCAATTTTAAGCATGTGTGCGCTTGCAATATTCGTTGAAGAACGTTTGAGACTTGTTCTTTTTATACGTACATATTTATATCAATCTTTATACAATTAATGGTGAATATGTACTATAAAAAATTAAATTTGTGTAAGCCTGAACGAATTCAGAAATTTACGTTTGCTTAACTGGGAGAGTGGCTCCGATCTCTTGGATTTGGGAATAACATACAATCCCGCGGCCAGCTTGTCGCGGCGCGTTTATCAAATTCTTGTTTATCGAATCCGCGGTAAATTGGCTTCGAAGGTGGGCTCTCTAGCGAGATTTATCGGTTACATCCTGAGTTTCCATAGACTTTCCGCGCGGGACGGCCTCACGGCGCGATGCGACGTGACGGCATAACTTTGCATACGACCGATACGAGCCGCCTACGTGTCATCCGTACGTACGTACGTATGTATATGTATGTACAAACCGTTAGAGAGTCGAATCTCGTGATCGCGATAAGACGGTTCAGCTTCGAGGCACGGAGGCACGGCTCGTTGGCATCCGCGTCGTGAGATAAGCTACGACGCGAATACGAAAGAAGAGTTTCTTCTCTCTGCAAATTTATAGGGAATCATCCTCTTCCTTCTCACCGAGTTCACTCGGTTCGATCACGCGCCGAAACGTTTGTTCACGTTCACGTGTGAGTATCTATTTATAACATTAGAGTTCAAACTGCGCTTCAGTACGCATTTATTTATTCATATGAATGAAATATATTTGGAAAATATTTTATTCAACTAAATATCTTATTTTAATGGATTTTACTTGAGATTAACTTTTATAAAATCGTTCGATATCTATTCTTTTTATCTGGTCTCGTTTATATCGAACAGGTTCCGCAATACGTTTTGATTATTTCAAATATACATGCAGAGTAATTCTGTAAATGGGTGAAATATTTTGCTTTGGACAAAGCTTTCAATTTATTTGTTAGGATTACGGGCGATAACTATTTATATTAATGTAGTACCAGACATAAACTGGATATTACACAATGGTAAAAGCGTTATAAATTCGTGGACTGCAATTTAATTGAAATGTATAAAGGACTTAAATTCTTCCATTTCAACAATATTCTTTTATGACTTAAACAAATAATAAGTCATTAAAATATTGCTACATCCTATTTAGACGTCGCGGGTTTTGACCGATTGGGTAATTTTACTGAAGATAAAAATATGTGAACGCTTTCGTTTATATTGGTTTCACGATTGCATTTGCGCATGTAAAATTGATGAATGGTTGAATTATATAAATATATAAATTGTCTCGTGGTAAATT
>NW_017137284.1:346037-365814 GCF_001652005.2 Ceratina calcarata | reverse complement strand
TCATATATTAGGAACTATAAGCAAATATAGTATGAGTAAAATAGAAAGAATAATAGCTCCATTAGTAATAATGGAATGGTTAATCTAATAAATCTGAAGAATACTAAATAAAGTAGTTAATGAAATAATTGAATCTAACGGAATAAACGGTATTAAATCAATGCGGGAACGGCTGAAGTGTTAAGTAAATTGCAATGATATTTTATACGGTTCCAAATTATGTTTGTCGTTCCATCTATTTTCACGTCGCCGACGGCCACACGAACGGACAACGTTGATGATATTAATAGCCGTTAATCCGTCGAGTCGGACAATTAATCTTGAAGTAATTGACACCGGTCGCGTTTATATTTCCCGATCGCTTATAAATTTTATCCGACAATGATTTCCACGGTGCGAAATAAAATCTAGATTACATCCCTCTCTCAATTTATGCATATCGTTCTTTCGTTACATACATTACGTATACATTGTATTTATTTTTGAAAGAGTGAAAGTTTTCTGTTGTTGATGTAACTCTCGCTTGAATAATTAAAATGAAACATAATTAGATTGCAAATTTCTATGGATTTAGGGGAAGTTGTTCAAAATTGGGGTATGATAGTTTTTCAGATAGTCAATAGAATTTAATTTGTATTCCCTTGTTTGAAAAATATTTATGTATGTAACGACTTGTTATCTCATTTATGTCATTTCATGCCGACTTACTTAGAACAGATTCACCAAAATCCTGGGTTTGGTAGTTTTGTAGTTTCAATTCGGTACAAAACAGCTCTAGTAGCATATGTACATATAGTCTATCGACGCACGTATACAGAGATCCTCTCTCGCCCGTTCACGTGCTCACGCTCCGCCGTTTATTTCGTCCTACACACGCTAGGTTAGCGAGGTATAAAAAAAAGCCCTTTACCATGGTTGCATTTGAATTTGGTTTTAGCCGGCGTACGTATGTACGCGACGAGTGGGTGGAAACGAGCGTGTGTATGTGATACAGTGGCTCGTGAAAGTGCACGGGCGTTCACATAAAATACTTTTTTCATGCACGTGCATTATAAAAAAGAATTTGGAATTTTGTTGACTCTGCCTCGACAGTATCCTTTGTAAAATAATTCTGGATTTGTGAAATCACATACCACTATGTGGTACATAACATCTTCCAAAATCAAATACGAAGTTTAAAAAGGAATATTGAATAATTACAGATATTTTAAATGATTATTCTTATTGATTTATATATATACATATATATACATCAAATTAATAATTGATAGTTCATAAATTGCATTAAATATGGTGTCATTATTTTTATGAAACATTATTGTTAAAATTTCAAGGAAGTCATGTAATACGTGATCACTGAAGTTTCTTTTAAATGATTAAATACTTTCGTCGACTGCTGTACCGTTGTCGGATATCCGTTGAATGCGATGTTCATGCACAGCCTAGTTCTCGATATCCTTCCACGCATCGCGTTCGATGGGAGATAGAATTGCGATTTGTTACACGTACGCGCGTGCTGTATAGCCGTGAGAAAGAATATACGCGAATTGGGCCACTGGACCAATACCTCTGCCACGTTTCGCATCCATTCTGTCGCCGCCACTCTCCTCTTTGTTCCACGACACCCCTTTTTTCTTGCTAGATGACGTATTGTTGTCACTGAACGAACTATTTTTTGTTAGGGATTCATAGACAGATTATCATATCTCTTTGGATTATTATTGCTCTTAAGAACATTTCTAATATGAACTTTCAAAGTAACATGATCTCTCGTGATTGATGTACTTATATTTCTCAGTTGTCTGATTTTTATAAAAATTAATTTTTAAATTAGTAAGAGTTCTGCGCTTGACAATGTGAAGAGGAGTGAAAAATTGTGTCATAGTAGATGATCCATGTAGTTGGGGAGATTTTGTTTCAATATAGCGATATTTCAAAATGTGAAATATTATTCAGACAGTAACGCGCGCGATTAAATTTTTCCGACACTGGTTTTCGTTTACGATACATTTCAAACGAGCACTTCACTGAAATTTCGGTTCAATGGTTCTCAACTACAAGTATATACGTGTATGGATATCTGTCGTGCTCGCAGGTCAAAAACAGGTATTTAATGCGCGATAATAAGAGGATTTAAATCACATTACACTTGTTTTATTTTAAAGAACATTCATTATTCTTTATTGAATATTTTACTGTACTTTGCATTATTATTACTGGAATTTGTAAAAAAATGTATAGAAAGTATGTAAAAAATATATGCGAAATATCCACAATTCATCTTTGCAAAGTATATGCAAAACAGTGAAGTCAATTATGCAATGTATAAATATTTTCATTTATTTTATATAATTTATTTACTATAATTTGCAATACAATATGTATATAGCATTTTTTCCATGTTGTCAATAGTAAGTAGATGTCTTCTCTTCCTGAAGATTAATTTGCATGCTGAAAATATCCTTTCAACATCATAGGACATAATTAGTGCATGTGTGCACTTTTTCCAATATCGTGGATGAATATTTGGACTTTTAATAATGCAACGACTCTGAATACCAGCCAATGTTTTGCTTATTTTGTACTCATTTTATGTTTAATTATGTTAGTTAATCCGTTGTCTAGACTATAAATTTTTCCGAAAGTATAGTGGCAAGTAAATTACGCTTTCTTTAACGCGACAATAATGAAAATCGCATTTTGATTAATTTCCCCGATAAGAATTTAATCGAAGCGGTCGGGGTCGCGTGTGCATTGAAAACAAATCTGCTCGCATGCACGTGTGTGTTTGAACTTTCACTTTATTTCCTGTGCGTATTAGCTAGATTAATTGTAATTCGAATTCGCTGTCGGAATGCACATAATCCTTGCAGGGCACATAATGCGCGCTGGTGCACGATTCAAAATGGTAAATTACCGATTTGCAGATAATTGTCATGTTCCCATCGCTACCTCTCTCCCTTTTTCGTTTCCCTACTCATACACGTGGAGAGAAAGAGAGAGAAAGATGGAAAAACGGATAGGAAGAGAGAAACTTCGCCCATGTACCGCAATTGTATCGAAATATCGTCGATAGCTGTTATCGATGCTAATACGATTATCGCGAGCTGCTATCACGGAAAATTGATGCGTTTTTATTGTAATGTACCCGAAAATTCGCTACCACGTTATATTGAATATTCTCGACTAAAACTCCATTTTCTAACAATTTTTCAATATGTACGATGTCCATATCATCGAATTTTCCTACCTTATCAAGTTCACAAGTGTCGATACGTATAAAGTGAACTATGATGAATCTAAAACGTTTGATTATGATCAGAATCAAACATTTCAAGTGCATATTATGATTATGATCAAACATGTTAGATTCTTCANGTATTTTATATTGAGAATGGGATTTCGAGTAAGACGCGGACGTTAGAACTCCTTCGTAGATACACGGATATTTATATTGGTTTCACTCTCTGTCATTTCATCACGGTTCTGTGAATTTTTAAGGCTGATGATTATACCGACTAATGATGTGCTGAAGTACATGGCGCGCTTACGCGACTTGTTCAACACTCAACGTGATAGTCCCGACGGCTTCACCTTATGGTTATTAAAACATTAATGAAGATTATTTCACCGGCCCCTATAATTGTGTCAGTCGAGTGGGAAATCTGTAAGGGGGATAACAGAAATTACGTGTGTGATCAAATTATTATGATTCTAATTGTAAGTAGTTTATTAAAATTGCGTATCAAAATATCTAAATGAGTTTACGACCTCTGTCATTATGGATCCAGCAGGTACTAGAAATTTTAAGCATCGTAAGAAATCCTTGTTGAGAAATAACAGGGATAATAACTATCGAGAATTAATAATATCGTTAGTACACGAAGTATACTCAATACATTCTATTAGGTTGTGTAATCAATTCCCGCGTTTCTTCTATTTTATTTCTTCCATATTTTGTGTTTTGTTAGGTAAAGTATATAATAATATAGAATTATAACATATAATTGTGATTCATATAATATTTTCACAATGATTCTTATAATATTTGCTCTTACTTTCTCTGTTTTTTTGTGCGAACCCAGAGGAAAAGGTGTGATTTCGGTTACCCGTGTCGTGAAATGAAATTCTCGTTACCTTAATAAACGACTCGTTATAAACAGCGGGACGCGCTCGTGGTAAACGCGTCAATTACCGTCCCGCTTCGTTGGTTCGTTTAATACAATCTGTCACGCGCAAATAAAACAATCCGCAACTATCAAACGCACTATGCCAACTTAAGTACGTGTATTTGAAACACGGTACCGCTCACATACACGCAATCCATGCGCGTTTCGGGCCGAGAATTTGATTTTCAAGTGATGCTCGAGCATTGCGTCACGGCGCGTCCGCGCGCCGCTGCCGGTATGCATCGGTCAGCTCGAGTCTTCCGCGTGTGCGCGAGCGTGCATGTACAGAAAACAGATGATTGTCAGAAGTGCGTTCGGCGCGTGTAGCTGAAATGATATGGAAATTAGCCGTAGGCTCGAACGCGTTACGGAACGCCAGCTTGCGTCCATCTTTCTGTGCCGAATACGTGGCCAGAATAAAGAATGTATAGGTGAAACTCGGAAACAGAGAATTTATTAAACAGATTTATCTACAGTGACTGATGTTGAAAAGAAAATGATTCGAGTTATTATACGATATTTTATACTGTTGGAGCGTAGGGATATATGTATTTTATTTTTACAACGAATTGGACGAAATGTCGCAGGTGTTTTTCCCATGATTTCTCAGAATAAGGAGACGAGGGAACGAAACTGTCGGATCGAAGTTTTCTACATTTTTAATTCTACTGAACTTCCTATTGGAACGAAGACAATGTTAGGTACGTTAACCGAATTATTCGTTAGGGCTTCTAACTTATTCTGACGGATCGGCTCCGGGCGAGAAAGAAGTAAAAATGAATTGGGGGAAAAGATAGATTGATATGGCAAAGGAAAACGGGACAGTTCTCCTGACGGGTTCAGGAGCAAGGAAAAGTTAAGCGAGATATATTGGAACTGGAACTCGCGAAAGGAATAGTTATTTCAGAGAACTTCTCTTTGTTATTAAGTTATGTTATTGGTGGATGATGGCTGGATATTAATCGTGTGTATTAGTCATGGGGTGGACGAAGGTCGATTAGGAATTGTTGTTAATAAGCAGCTCCTAATCGCGAATATCATTAATAAAAATAACGAAAGAAATAGGGAGAGAATTGAGACTTGAGAAAATGTTAATACGGAATGACGGGGGTGGTTTAGAAAACTCTGTATATCAGTCTTGAGAACTTCAGTCTACATTTTTAATTTAATAAATTATGGGAAAATCGTCTGCTAAAATTTGCTCATTTTGTTTCATATTTCTTATTGATTCACCTTGCAAGAATTAAGATTACTTTTAATAATTTCTAATAAAGGCTAAAAATCGCGTATTTCTTGCAGACATTCAGACGAATCGTGAGTAGATTATTACGGGTCATAATTTATTCAACAAACATTTTTTCGGGCGTGCTCTACGTATCTATGTTTTTCCTAATAAAATTCATTCTCGAAACGAGAATGCGTTACTTTAACCGCGAAGTTCCTCCGTAAAATTCTCTCGGCTCCCATTTAGCTTAACCCCGTCCCGCGGCGCGTATGCAAATGAACGTCGATACGTGTGTACGATGACCTCGACGAGATTGCGGGATGAGAGAATTGCCGAGGTACCGGACAGGCGCTGGTCCAAACCGTTGAAATGGTAGCCGGTGCACACCGCAATTCGCTAATTGTTTTTCAATTCGTAACAATCGATAGCTCGCGGCGCACGGTTACTAGTTTGTCACGGGGGGAGAATCTAACTTTTCCGCTTGAGTTACCTCTTTCTTCATGAAATTATATTTCACACACAATCGCCAGTAAATAAAAAGAATTAAAAATATTATAATTCGAAAGATTTTTAGTACAGATCCGTGCATATTTAAAATTGTCAGATTGAAAATCTTGTTTTCTAAATTATTATGATATACTTATTTCGTACGAGACTCATTTGGTCTGTACTAATTATTGGAATGCGGCAATGACGGTCGCATTAATTTAATTAATTAACGAGACGTAACTCAGAAGTGTTCCCACCTTCGACTGTACATGTATCCATCTCCTAAGTAATCAAAGTAAATTATTTGCTCGTATATAACTCGTAACCTCTCTGCACTCTCAAATACGAATGTAAGTCTTCCATCGAACTTGTGCAAATTGCGATCTTTCAATATCAATAATTCCAAAACTTCTACCCACTTTGGTGAATAATATTTTCCACGTGTTTTGTATTTTTATTCTGATATTTATTATTGACGCAACAGTATTATTAATTTTATGATATAAGTTTAAAAATGAGTTTTGTATAAATGAAATTGGGCTTGTGCAATATTTTAACATAAAGAAATACTGTTGTCATATTTGTTATTTTTAACAGCACAGACTATGTATATATATATATATATATTATTAGATTGACGCATATGGGACGTTGACCTGGTCCTCGGAAATCGCGTTCTGCCTCTGGTGTAATCTTAAATCAAATCATGAATTAATGAATATGCAATTTTCTATTTTTGTTATAAATTGCAATTTCATATTGCATCATAGACCTGGACAATTGCAACTTGATCTTTGCTTGGAAACTTTCTTCTTTCATCTTACTTTTACAATGGGTTGATATTCAACTGAAATAGAACAGCGGATGAAATTAGAAAACTACTTATAATTCGTAATAATGAAGTAAACCTAAAAATGGATGGGAAGATGTCTCAAAATAAATAACAGATGTCATGAAACATTGATTTTGATTGAAGGTTTCGCCATTTTGTGCTAAAATCAAGGGGCGCGGTAGCGGCCCGAAGGCAAGTTTGAGGCCCGTCAGGGGGCAGCATTGCCGTCGGGCACCGCGTACCCTTATATACACGTAAATTCGACATTTTGAATTTCTTTCGTGAATATTAATTGTTTCCTCTGTACTTTCTTAATGCTTTAATGTCACAATACACTTTTTTTAGACTACTTTACAANGTACACTGTATAGTATGGTACACTGTATAGTATGGTACACTGTATAGTATAGTACACTGTACATCTATTATCTATTATCTAGATAATATTATCTATTATCTTGTTACGAGGAGTTTAATCATTTGCGAACATGTATAAATTAATTTAAACAAATGTATACGACTGTCGTGTTTGACGAAAAAGACGTTTCGTGTCCACCGATGTAACAGATGAAAGTCTTGAATTTAGGTGAAGTTTTCTATCAGACAATAAATTCGACAGGGGTCAGCGATGCTAATTAGGCGGGGTATATTCGCGCGGTGAACGTGGCACGGTTAAATTATCCTTCGTCAGTTAGCCACATCCGAGCCATGACCGGGCAACAATGGCTAATTTATAACATAATGCCCCGGTATACGGATAGTTGCCCGGCCATTTATTCACATTAACCGTTATATCCGTTTCCATCTTACGCTTTCGAAATATTTATCGTATCTCGTTATGATAAAGCGCAAATTCCACCGGATGCGTTTCACTTTGGAACCTTATGTATCATCCCCCGCGAGCATTCGGAGCACGCGATCTGCGATTTCAATTTATTATCTTGATAGCGTTTCTTCGTTGCTCTTTCATTTGCCAGATCGCCATATGAAATATACAGGATGTCCCAGAAGAAGTGTTAGAGCCGAAGAGAAATGATATTGAAAATGATAAGTGTTTGTGAACAACAATTTCCTTTGCCAAAACGCAGAGTGAGGCATAGTTTTTAAATAATTAACGAAAAACATTGACCCGTATCCGAGCAAACCTATCCGTGGCTAGGCGCGGGCCTTACGCGTGCTCTCATTGGTCAGCGTTTTTCGTTAATAATTCAAAAACTATAGTTCACTTTGCATTTTGCCAAGCAAAATTATTGTTCAGAAATACCTATAGAATTACCCCTTTTCAGCTCTAACACTTTTTCTGGGACACCCTGTATAGATGAACATACTATATTCAGTTGTCGTAGCAAAGAAAACTGAAATGTTTCATAATCGTTTATCGAGGCAAAGTTGTCGTCGTATGTAGGTCGAGAAAAGACGACGAAAACGTGGACATCCGAAATCCGTTTTGGTTTTCGGGTCGAGCTGTTTACGTACTATCGACGAGCCATGAATGACGCGGGCAGAGCAATCCAAGCAGGATTCATAATGTTTTATCATTATTTCTGATCACTTGCTAGTGCGTGTAATATTGATTTTCCAATAGTATGAATGTGAACTGAACGGCCTGTTTGAAAATTCGTCTAGTTTGCACTTGCATTAGCTATTTCAATTTATAAAACCCAGGGCAATATATGTAGAGTATTCCAAAAGCTTTGCGTTTAGTCGCGACTGCTTTATTATAACAGAAATACTATTCGTGGAATTCAGGTTTTTATCACAATTTTAGTAGCCCAAAAATTGCAATCATGACGGAACGTGAAAACGTGAAGAATTTTTTAATAAATTATACGCGGATATATTTTATCTGATTGTCCGAGTTATTTTGAAATAAATTCTAGTGACAGATTTTATTAAAGTTTATCTAGATTGTTTCACTTCCATATTCAATTACGAAATAATAGCCGATGACATGAAATAGTTCCTGTGTAAAATTTCTGGTCAACGATATGCTAAAACTGTACACCAGAGAATGACTGGAAAACTATATATAAAAATGTGCCTAAACCAAAAGTTGTATATTCAAAATAATAGGTGTTCTATCTAAATAAAACTATGTTCATTGTCAATACGTCAGTGAAATAAAAATTAACATTTCGAATGTTCTTTTACGAATGAATATAATGTTACGTTATTTTTTACAATTATTTACTTCGCGAGTTTTGTATAATGATCGAATCCTGACGTCAAATAGCAGTATATTGACTTTATCCCAATTTTCGGTTTAGGTGCATTTTTTCGCAGCTAATTAGAAACCTAAGGTGTCCAGTCACTTCCTGGAGGGTTACTAGGTGTTCAAGTAGAACTTGAAATCCAAGCAATTGCCTGAATACTGAAATTACCTTATTTAATAGCTCGTAAGGTTTTCGTTTATAATTACACTGGAACGTGAGTACGTGTGCTTTATGGAACGTGAGCCGTGAGCAACGTTAAGAATGACAAAGGACGCGATACGTCAAAAGAAAGTCAGCCATAAATCGCATGATTAGAATGACGTATAGCGGCGACATGGAATAAGTTAGTCGAGGAGCCTAAAACGCGGATGCAACCGGACGAACGAGTTCTGTTTAGTTCGGATTTAAGTGCCTGGAACAGTCATGAGTTTCCATTAATTCAATACGCAGCTGCCCACCTGTTAATGCGTCGCGAACATGTAAACTGCTAATAAATAATCCTATAAAGCTTTAACGTGAACCGATGGTAAGCAGCTTCCACTGTTAAATAATAGGGCAGTGCATTCGTAGTATTTGTGTTTGCATTTCGTAACTTCAATTTGAAATCAAACACTATTTACTTAGGATGTTAATTAGATTTTATATATTTAATTTTATATCATTATTTCACATTTTATGAAATTACTTTAGAAAATTTAGTTTTGCAGTTAAATTCGGAAATTAAATAAGTGACGTTCACCTGATATCTCGACGAGAAGTGTGACATCTCTTTCGAGGTAGAAATTGTCTCAATACCTTGGGAGTTGGTAAAAACTCGCGAAAGTACTGGATCCTCTTCTTTCCGTCACACGTTCGCGTCCCCTCATCTTTTCCTCACCTCGTTCCTTCCTTTTGATGTATTATGAATTGGAAATCACATTAGAATACGCTACACATACATATGAGTGCATTAAGGGAACAGGTGGTGATATGGATTCTCTTAGCATATTTCAATATTCGCCACCACCGGGATTTGATTTAGTTGGTAATCGTGGCCGCAGTTGCGGCCGCGTGTGTGCTGCTGATCAATTCGGTAATGATTCAGTGGCTTCACTGGAGGCTAAAAACCGTCCAGTGTACAAGCGGTACTAAAGAAATGTAATCAATTCTTGAGGATCGATCGTTCTTCCTTGTAATTGCTTTGTCGATTTTCTTTCTTTGGATTAAATCGTGCGATTAATCTTGTCCCTCACGCCGACTTAGTTCCTGGCTAAATTAATTTGTACCCAATATCCCCTGTTTAAAGTTACATTTTTTCAATTCTTCTCTAAAGTTCTCATGCTTCTGTCAGAAGAAAATGTATGTATATAGCATACAAACATTGGATGTTCAAAATGCTACTGCATGTGTAATGAAATATATAAAACAAAAAATATACTGAATTATACAAGAATATCTTGCCAGTAGAGTAGCGTATGTTAAGAAAGGCTGTAATCTCTGGTTTTATTGTTATGGTTTCTTGTTTGAATCACTGTTTCATCTATTACGAGATAAGAGTTAGAGCCATTACACGAAGGGTTGATTAATACGTGGAAAGTTTGGCCTTATCTCCATTCGATCGACTTCTTCAACATTCGTTCTTCCCCTTCGCGACTATGGCCCTAACGCTCTCGATCATCTTTGAAAGTCGCGTGTAATCCGAGGGTCGGCGGAGATTGGCTGTGCAAGTCGTTCTAATGAGATAAGTTCGCTCATTGTGCCTCACTTCTAATATCCTTCTTCCACCGGCAAGATCGTTAACGACCGAAATGTGTGTATTGTTCGTCCGTCGCTTCCGGCAATTTTACTCATCGTGTTTCGCCGATGATACGAGGAATATATCATCGATCGTTGATATTCGCTTATCTATCTGTCAGGATGTTCAACAACCCGATGTCTGGTCGTTAGACGATGCAATCGAAATGATCAGATTGCTAACAGGAAATCTAAATATCTACCTATAAATAACGTGAATATTTTAACATCGAAACGTGTTGAATAAGAAATAAAGAAAAAGAAAAACTATTTCAATTTTAGAGAAGTTAAGTGTTTCCGTTTGTATTTAATGATTTAGTGCCTGGCACTTAAAATATACATTGAGATTATAAATACATAAATCACGATAAATGTGCAAAGACTTAAATTGATCAAACTGTGTTGGGCTGAACTTAATGAACAAACCAGATTCTCAGATACTCTGTTCAAGAAAGAACTAAGCACATTTTCCACCACGGCGCTACGCCATTTGTCGCGAAATATCAGCTTAAAAGGGTGATTTTATTTTTTGATAAATTGCATCGTTAATCGGCTCTGGCCGAGGTTAACTCCGTGCCCGGAGGGTTCAAATCTGCTCCACCGTCGCTTCTTCCTTCCCGTTCGCTGTTTTTTATACACGTATTTTCGCAATTGGAAATTTCTCTTGTTCTTTTTTTTATCGATTCACGTTGCATTAGGAGATTAACGTGTTGCTGATACGGTCGATCATCGTACCTCGATGAAATATGCTTTTTTTTCATTCGTTCTAGCAATCGTACAAACGAATTAATGCGCCGTCGTATCTAATTAAACTCAATCATTCAAAATGTAGAATGCAAATAATTTTCCTTTTGTTCAAGACTCTGGCCTTTACTTGTTTAGATATAATTATGTTAAATTAATTCAGAATGAAACACCAATCAATTTCCTTCCCGGAGATGAAATCAGCAGCTCAATCTCGAGTAATTCCTCCTTGCTAGTTTTAATTTAAAATATCAATTTCGCTGTACATCTGCACGCACGGATCGTATAATCGTCAGATCGAATCACCAGTTATCGACGACGGGACGACGTAATAACACCGAAAAAAAGCCCATTCATTCGAACCGAGCGGGGCAGCTTCGGATTTTCTTCCAGCGAGCGCTCCTGCCGCTGCCGGCTGCTGATACAGTGAATACGGGAATAATTGAATTCGATGCCAATTTGTTTGATACGGTCAGCAAGGAAACCTCTCCTTTATTTCACTTGACCGATTTATCCTTTTGCAATGTCCCTGTGACAGTTTACTCGCACACTCTGAAGAAATAGTTCAGATAAGAAGCGAAGCACATTGCATCTAATCAACCAAGGAAGATCTTTTACGAAATCATCTTGCACCTTCTTTATTTCTGTCAAGTATCTGAGATCCCATATTATAGAAGAGTTGATTCTATTATTACCTGAAAATGTTTCATTATAGTGTTTCAACTTGTCTACTTGGAAGCTATTAATGTTCTCCAGGCGAAACCAATTGCTATTTTTGTTTGGGATGCGAAGTGGTTTGAAGCTATCTGATAAGAGTCCAATTTTGTAAATGGGACTCCTATGAGCGAGTATTTAATTATGCGAATATTGGCTATAATTAACTGATTATATTTGATCGAAATTGTCGAAAAATGAGTAGATATTCCGTATTGGCCGTCTATACGTAGAATCGAACGCGATTCGCAACATGTAAATTGAAGAGAATGACAGCGTAATTAAAATCGACTCGCTGATCGAGAACCTTTCTCACGTAGGATTTCGTTAATGGTTGCACGTGGCCCGGTCTGGATATGCCCGCGGTAATACCTGTTAATGCGTTGCTACGTAATTATCGTTACAACACTACCCGATAAATTTCGTTGATCTGATGCGTATCGCTGTAACCTGATTTTCGTACGGGCCGGCGAACGCGATAAATAATCATTCGGCCGCTCTTTAGACCTCGTCCAATTTGCCAAAATTACGCCAAGTAAAAGCTGTTCCAATGAAAAATTTATTGCATCGTTACATGCGATTAGTTATTGCTTTTAATTCATAACTCGTACTCAGTATGTTTGTCAAAGAGCATGATTATTAGACTGCAGATTTTATCCATTTATTGAAATGATTGCACGTTGTGTATAAACTAATGACCCTCCAAAGAGTGACTGGACACTTAAATGATGATTTCTGATTATCTGCGAAAAAGTGTACGCTCTCACTCACACTATCATTACTACGTATTTGAATAAACATGCACAATTAAAAATACTTGTAACATTAATACATTCCTTATTATAAAAAGAATTACAAACATTATTTATTATTATTACATAAAGTGGGGTGTGTGTGTGTGTGTATCAACTTAATAAATTATTATACTAAAATTTGATACATTGATACAATATTTTAACTTCCCGCAGTGAATTTTGTAGATATCTGATATTATTTATACGTCGAGCTGTCGATGTTTAATTGTTTTTGGGTAGTGCTTGAAATTCAGTCGGAAATGATTGAAAATGATATCCTGTAGCTGGCAGGCTTCACTCGCATAACGACGTTTCGTGGAAACTTTTCAATGAGGGGACGACTCGATGTTATACTTGAAACGAGACATCTCGAGCATCGAGAGTGCAGATTAAAAATCGTTTTTTTTTTTAACGTCATACAGTTGAACGTACTCAAGTGCTATTTTTATAAATGAAAACAGTTGCTTTGTACAGAAATAAATATGAAATCGAGAGACCGACACGATTTGTTTGATATGGCAATTTGTAAAATCATGTTCAGGCAATTCATTATTAATTGTACAATACACAGTATAAATCCGAGCAGGAATTTTATCTAGAATCGAGCATTTTTTTTTTTTAAACTGCTATTTAATCTGCTGACGCTGACACAGATGAATTGATTCGATGGAGAATCACGTTTTCGAGCGCGGCTATTTGGAACGGAAAGCGTAAAGTCCCCTTCGGATAAATCGGTTCGTATCGATAGTTTCAGTTTTTACTCTGGCAGCTTACGCGTTGCAAAAAATCGCTGCGCTCGGATCATGCGTCATATTGCGCACGCACTTGAAAGGGAAAAGCAAATGAGGATGCACGACTGCGTCCTTTTCATTCTCTCTCTCTCTCTCTTTCTCTCTCTTTTTTTTTTAATATTCAACATACGATCGCAGACACGCACGTACGCACGTATGACAGTGTACGCGGTTCATTTCCTCGCTCGGAAATTGCGCTTCGAAAATCCATTTTCAATCCCTCAGCGTGCATAGATATGACTCGCACTGCGCTTTCCTTGTGCGCACGAATATCCATCCCTTGCATCGGTTCGCAATTTTTCATCTGCGAATTATTCACTTTTGTTCTTTTTCGTGATGCGATGAGAATTGAGAAGAAGTGTTATGTTATTTTATATAGAAGTATTAATATTATTTATTTATTGCACGGATTAACAAGAACATCTTTTTATACACATCGGAATATAAATCTAAACGAGCAATAGAATTAATATAATGTTAAATACTCTTCGAAGAGTTCTGATGCATAATAAGACACGGTGTCCTTATAGAGACATACTTAAAATGCAACAGGACAAGCCTTTGACTACATACATAATTGCTGCTGTTTGGTCACGTGTAGATCCCCAAGGTAGAGCTTAGGTACTTGATGTTGGTTACGCATTTTTAACATTGGAAGCATATGGAACTGGCGGTCCATATGTAGTCAAAGGGACAAGCGCATTGTATAAGGTTAACAATGTACGCGGATTGTTGAAATTGATACATGATCTTTTAAGAAAACCCAATAATCTAGAGGCAGTGTTAGCTACAATGCTAGGTGTATCAAAGGATAGCTTCGAGTTAATAAGTACGCCAAGGGTTTTGACAATGAAGGACACTACAACCGTCGATAAGGATAGTTAAATAAAATTGGGTTACAGCTCTCTCTCTCTCTCTCTCTCTCTCTCTCCAATGGAAACGAGTGACGGAGCATTTGTTAACATTTAAAATCATGTCGTTATTAATGCATCAAATTTGAAGATTATGAATGTTCTCTTGTAGCTTCATAGCACCCTATACTACTTTTTTATGATTGCGCAATTGTATAACTTTGAAGATACTGAAATAATGATATGCAATACTAAAAATGTATGTTATCTCTGATAAGGATAAGAAAAATTTCAATCTCAGTTTAATTTTGCATAAAAATTGGCTTAATAATGCGTGAGAAACGAACATCGTCACACTCGCGACGAGTCGTGTAACGGCTGAAGTTACCCCAGCTGAGAATATTCCCGTTACACGGGGTAAATCTTATTCCGGCATAAAAATGTTCGTCGTTCGCGATTTAATAATAGAACGCGAAACGCTTCCATCCGTATATCCGACTAAGATTCAAGAAGCGGTCCGGATTATGAAGCCCCGAATCCGTCTCCGTGGCAAAGAAATACAATTTTTCGAGTAAAGTACGCGTTGCGCGGTGAAAATCCCGGCAAAGAAGCTTCCCAGCTGTGCGTCTCGAGCTACACCCGGCTACAATGATTTAAGAAAGTATTCATATACTGCGATGCATTTAAAATAATCAAACATCAAATTATACATTAATAATGTTGATTGAGAAAACAATTCCGTGAAACAATTTGAAACGACGATTTTGTATAGATTTTTCCATGTTTTGCAGAAAGATCCGCTGTCTAGTAATCAGTTTATTACAGATAAAATTATACAACAATTAAATTGTTTTAATCGAAAACATGACAGTGCAGACGTGGTTTTGTCGGTTACTGTATCTCCTGACGAACGAATGAAGTGGCGCGCGAGGGGCTCGCGGGAATCTGTTCTATATAAATAACTCGTATAAATGTGTGTTCAATTGAATCTTCGCGGAGGCACACGCCTCATTTCGCGTCTCGAGGAGAACGAGCCGGTCGAGTATGTACGTAGAGGGAGTTTGGGCGAGAGCGAATGGCCGGGACATTCTTGTTATTTTGGTGGCGAAGCAAGTATAGGCACTAAAGCACGCTTGGCCTACGTAGAGGAGGAGGAGGAGGAGGAGGAGGAGGCCTCTTCGTACGAAGTTTGAGGCCACTTCAACCGCGGCCGACTCACAAATTGGACCCGCAGTTTGGTTAAAGTATAATTGGCGTTCGTTTCTGATAACGAAGCACCGCGTGCAGGTGCAGAAATTCGTCTTTTCGTTCAGGAACGCGCCTCGTTTCTATCGTTAGGCACCGGTTCATGTTCTGTGAGATCGGAGCCAAGGTATTGTGAGGATTCTTTTAAGCTAGATCCTTTATTTGGATTTTCATCAAATTCTCTTTAAAATTGAAATTCCAAGAAAGTATTTCTAATTTGATAAGAGGGTCCTGTTATTTGCCGGTAGAAATGATACGAAGAGAACAAATATTAATACGAGTGTACATATTTATTATTAGTATTTGGGAATATTATTTGAGCTGAACAAACGGATGCTTGTACCAGTAAATATTATATTTGGTCCATGAAAACATTGAATCAAATTAAGCTTTTGATACATTTGACAGTGGATTAACATCTTTATAAGATCGTCAAACTGAATTAAGATCGCAATGTGGCATCAAATATCTCTTTGATAATTTTTAATACACAATACGAGATCATATCCTTATATAATTTTCATCATATAACTGCGTGGGTATTATTGTTAATTAATCGTAGAATTTCGGCTCGGTGCCTTTAAAGAAAATTTTTCTATCAAACGCCGGATTTCGAGTAGCGCCGGATATCTGATGTCCTACCCCCGTCGCACATTTGTATGTATCTCGGAGGACTCGATATGTTCGCTACAAAAGCGGGCGAAAGGTAGTATCCTTTTGAGAATTCACAGAGGGTATGGAAGTCAGAGATGGCACGGTAGCGAAGAGAAATAGGTGGAAACGCAATTGTGTGGCATACAGTTCTCTCCTTCGTGTCGTATTTTCTATATACCTAGCAGGTACACCGGCTCGTGGTAGCCTGAAGAATAAATTGACATCTGTCAATTTCCTGCTGGCGCATTCATAGACATTAAACGCAGTTTCTTCTGTTTCATTTAGCAATACCCCGAGGTTGCGACGGAAATTTCGTTGTCACTCTTGGATTCACGACGCTAAACCGATTTATATACAGAAAAGAATGAGAGGATAGCAAACAGAATTATTTATTTATTTGCATCATTAGTGGACATGTGCTCATCCTGTATAAGCACTCTTCTGTATTTGCAATAATTGTGAATAATTTGTGAAATATTGATTTTTATGATAATAGCATTTATATTTTATATATTAAAAGCATTTGACTACTCTCACCATCAGACATGCTGTTGTAATCGTTGAGTACTGTGATTAAGTTAAGATGCTTTCATCCAACTGCACTTTGTATTAAGTATGAGTGAAAGTAGCGAAGGGAGGTGAGCACAAAGCAGATTATCGTGCAGATCCATGTACGCGCATAAGTAACATACGTAGAGAAGTTCCGGCGTTGGGAAAGTTGTAGAAAAGCGGTCGAGAGAGGAGAAGAGGCGAGGTAGTCGCGTGTTCGAGGCATGTTGCTGTCGGGAGTCATCTCGATGGGGATCGGAGGCCCTGCGCCTGACTGTTTCATATTTAAAGTATATTTTCGACGATGGGACATCTATTGACGTGGCCGAAGGCGGGCGCCGCGGCGCGGGCCGCGACAATATATACCCGGTGCCGCGGAAGGAAGCATCATTTCCGGTGACTTCTCCGATGAAGAAACCTGCCAGTCAGAACCAGCCCCCACGGTCTGGCCCGGCTTACGGCTTACTTACGGCTTGGTTCATGCCTCTCTACACCTGGTTGGATGTGTATAGGCATCGAATACCGACAGACCGCTAGCTACTATCTACTATCTCCCTTCCGCGAAATCTTCTGCCCGTTTCGTTTTTATAAAAGTTGCGACCTGATCGATCGTCCTTCTTCTTCTCGTTCACCTTTTGCGTTATCTGCTCCCCTTTTCACGTTTCTCTCTGCGTCGTACCATCTCACTGCGTCCACTTGGCTTTAGTTGAAACGCCCAAGACGTTACGATTCCGTCGGATTTAAGTTGCAATTCAATTACAAAACCTTCTCCAAATGTTTCATACAATTAGAATATCTTTATTTCTCATTTTGCAAAGAGATTGACAGAATGTAGTACATTATACGATGCATAAAGAACGATGATTATTATATTGCGGAGCCAATCAGTCGTTGTCGGTGGGCCTCGGTCACCAGATTCGTGATTTCAAGCAAACATTTGTCGTCGGCCACGTCGCATCGTACTGTGAAACCGTGCACAGCCACGGGTATATTCACGTCGTACAGGTACACAGACACACACACACACACACACACACGTGGTCGAGAGGGTGAGCCCGAGAGCATTGCGCGGCAAGAGTTCGACCGCGCAATCCGCAGCCGGAATACTAACTCACCTAATACAATCAATTATTTCCCGCGGAACATTCTCTCCTTCTGTTTTACTTCGAGGGTGGATGCACCGTCCCCGATCCACCCTTCTCAATCCTTGCCTTCTATCTTTCAACCTCGTTCTCACCGCTGAATTCTAGGATCTCTTTTATGTACCACTGATAGATACGGCCAGTTACACCTTGAATGGCTTTACTAGATTTTGAGACATCGAATGGTCATTTTTATGTGAAATTATTCAGTATTTAATGATTATGCACATTTATTGTAAGGCCTAAGTTTGTTTTTCAACATAAAATTAAAGATCGTCATTGTCGAGTATAGAATTTCTTTGATTACAATCAGTAAATGGTAGATTATAGATTTTTATAACTTGCATAATTATAATTGAACATTTATTAGAATTCTTATTAAGTCAGCTGTATGTATTCATCTCTGTAATGAACGCCATACCACGTTTGGAAATAGATATGTTCACTATAGGAACGTGCATTCATCTATGTATACATATGTACTTATATAGATAGTAATCGATGTTTGTGGATTGTTAGGAACCGAGAAATTACTGTGCAATTAATGAGTTTTCTTTTGAATCCGGTTCTCACGGAAGTGTTGAACGGTTTCAATGGGATCGTAGCTGAATCGATATTACAAACTGTAACTGGTCGTTCGAGGAGCAAGTAGAAGATGTACGTTTATAGTCAGACGCTCGATTATACGAATCGAAGAACGGTGAAATAGGGAATTCAGGTAGTGAAATTTCAATTTAAGAAGAAAAGTCATGTTCTTTATAAATGAAATCATTTTATTGGGTCATAAGAATACAATTTCTTTGGAATAATCAGTGTACAATTTTCATTTTTTACTTCAAACATAGGAGTTTTGGGAAAGTTTGCTCTGTAGTAGCTACATGTAATTGACAGTTTGGTATATTCCCTTGTTAGTCCAATAGACTTGAACAATCTCGTCCTAACGATCATCGAATCGACTTAACAATGAAAGAGTACACAGAAAAAAATGTTTCTCAATCTCAACGGTGGCCTATCGCAGTTTTTTTGATCGAACATCACGCAGGCGAGGCGGACAGGCGGTCGAAACGATAAATCAAAAAGTTTCTTCGCAGATTTAAGAAGCCACGTTGCGGTAGGGTAGAGAGAGGCCGTCGGCAGCCTCCGATATATCGCGTATAATTACTTTCGTCTGCTCGATCCTTCGGGATACATCGCCTACTCGTTGCAGCTGTTACTTCTTGTTACGCTCGCGAAACTAGCTGCATGCTTCAAGTTCCAACGTCACAGCCTGCCTCGAGAGCACTTTCTACGAAGGCTGGGTTGGACGAAACGGCGCGACGATTTTCAAAGTGGGGAAGGGGGGAAGGACAAGGTGAGAACAAGGGACGAACACGTACATCATTACGTTTGGGAACTGGCTTAAGGATGTATTGGCTATACAGACAATCCTAAAAGTTTATGTAGTTTAGAAAAATGCATTTCCTATAATTAAAAAGAAATCAGACGTCGGAAGAATAATGCTAATAATAAATAGCTACGTGCTAAAAAGTATAGAAGGAAATATTCAATTAATTATTGATGCTGGCGAAAAGCTTTCTATACAGAAATTTTAG